>NC_025691.1:24351491-24407358 GCF_000633955.1 Camelina sativa
ATATTTTGCTGCTCCCAAGTCCCGCAACTTGAAATGAGATTTCAACTATGTCTTGAGTTCATCAGCAGCAGTATCATTGTTGCTAGAGATAATAATATCATCCACATAAACAAGAACTATCAGTAGAATAGAACCTGTAACTTTTGTGAATAAAGTATGATCAGAGTGATTTTTCAGAAATCCTAAACTCTGCAGCGTCTCTGCAAATTTCAAATACCACTGCCTTGAAGCTTGTTTAAGTCCGTAAAGTGACTTGTTGAGTTTACAAACTGCATTGGGTGGTAAAGAGTCCCCCTTACTAGAGGCATATCCAGGTGGTAATCTCATGTAAATTTCTTCATCTAAATCTCCATTCAAGAAGGCATTAGAAATATCCAGCTGAGATAAAGACCAACCCAACTTTGCAGCAGCACCAAGAAGCATTTTTACTGAAGTCAACTTAGCCACAGGTGAATATGTATCAACATAATCAAGACCTTCTTTTTGAGTGTATCCTTTAGCCACCAATCGAGCTTTATGTCGTTCTAGAGTGCCATCAGAATGATATTTGACCTTATAAACCCATTTGCAGCCAATAACATGTTTACCAGCAGGAAGAGAGCATATCGACCAAGTGTTAGTAGCTTCCAATGCTGTAATCTCTTCTCCCATTGCATTTGTCCAAACAATATGCTTCATAGCTTCTGAATAGGTTGTGGGTTCAAATTCCCTTGAGATAGCGGTTAAGAAGAAATGATAAGGTCCAGATAATTTGTCATATGACAAATAGTGACACAAAGGGTAGAGTATATCTGTGCTAACATGATAACAATGATAATCCTGCAGATACGCAGGTTGTTTCGTTTTCCTTGGAAAATCAATAACCATTTCGGTTAATTCATCGTTATCTGAAGACATATCAGCATTAACAGTAACTGAATCTTCTACAGCAACTGCATTCTCCGGATTTGGCTTAGACATGTGAGTGATGGACGCAGAATCTTCTACCGCAGAAACATCCTCAACACTGTCTTGTAGCTCAGTAACCTTATGTGCCTTGGGAATGATAACAGAACCTTTATCCACTGCTAAACCATTACCAAAATCAGACACGGAAGGAAACAAATCCTGAATTTGCTGTTTCATGTCTCCAATTGCCAGAGGAAATAACTCTTCATGAAAAATGACATGTCTTGATACGAAGACATCATGAGTTTCAATATCCAGAAGTTTGTAACCCTTAATGTCAGTAGGATATCCCAGAAAAATAGAAGCTCTTGCTCTTGGAGCAAACTTGTGTCTCTGTTGTGGCGAAGTAGAAGCATAAGCCAAACATCCAAATGTTCTCAAAGCATCATACTCTGGTGGTTTCTGCATTAAAATCTCAAAAGGAGACTTATTAGACAATTGTTCTGTAGGTAATCTGTTTATCAGAAAAACTGCAGTCATGATGCATTCACTCCAGTATTCAAGAGGTATATGAGATTGAAACATTAGAGACCTTGCAACGTTGAGAAGATGTTGGTGTTTCCTCTCTACTACAGAGTTTTGTTGGGGAGTCTCTGGACAAGAGTGGTAAGATACTATCCCTTTTTCTCTGTAGAACTTTGTGAAATTGAACTCCGGAGCATTATCTGAGCGCACTGCCTTGATCTTTGTATCAAATTGTGTTTCAACCATTGAAACAAAACCAGGTAATACTGTGATAGCTTCTGATTTATTTCTGAGCAGATACACCCATGTTGCCCGAGAATGATCATCCACAATAGTCAAAAAATATCTATATCCATCATAAGAAGGCACACCAAAAGGTCCCCAAGTGTCAATATGAATCAAATCATAAGCTTTATCAGCTTATTATTCCGAGCTACAAAAGGCAAGTGTTTCTGTTTGGCCAGATGACACACTTTGCAATGAAAAAGTTCTGTATTATTCTCTTTTGGGAATGAAACAGATAAGGATTCTGAAATAGACTTGAGCTTTTGAGTAGAAGGATGACCCAATCTTTGATGCCAAGTATGGAAGTCCGACTTTACTGAGACGCAGAATGTAGGAATAGCTTGATCTGATGGTTGAAACTGCAAATCCAAGAAGTATAGCTTGTTGTGTAATCTACCTCTGCCAATCATCAACCCCTTTGTAAGATCCTGAATTTCACAGCCATAAGAGTCAAACCACAACCCACATTTTATTTCTGCAGTCAATGAACTCGCACTTAGTAGATGAAACTTGAATTGAGGGATATATAAAACATCAGTAAGCAAAAGCTTATCGTTGAGTCTTATATTTCCTAAACCCTGTATTCTTACACCAACACCATTAGCAAGTTTTACTGTTGTATCTTGAATAGGTGTCATATGCTGAAACAGGTTCTTATCATGGGTGACATGATGTGTAGCACCAGTGTCAATAACCCAAGAATTCATTTTTTCTATATTGTCAGACAAAGAATAAAAATATGATTGATTCTCTGTAGACAATGTGCAGAATATGGAAGGAAAGAATGTACCAGTCATTTGGCAAGCCATAGGATTCAGACCCGAAGAACCAGGAGAAGTTATCTCAGTAATAGTTGCAGTCGAGGAGTTAGTATGAGCATGTCCTGCAGATTGTTGAGGCTGCAGCTTTGAGTTGAGATAAGATACCAAGTACTGTAACTGTTCAGGACTGAGTGCTTTTTCCCTGTCATATTCTGATCCAGATTCAGTAAGAGCAAGATTGGCTGCCGCTGGTGCATTAAACCTTTGATTAGAGTTCTGTCTCTGATTCTTTGGTTTCCAACCCGGAGGAAATCCATGAATTTTGTAGCAGACATCAATAGTGTGTCCGTTTAAACCACAATGTGCACAAGTGGTTTGAGGTTTCTGAAATCCCTTTGGTTGATATGCATTCACTTGTGCTTTGACTTGGAAAGCAGACGGGTTAGGCTTTGTACTGATACGTTGCCGTTGAGACTCATCAGACTCCAACATGTTGTACATATCAGAAAGACTAGGCCGTGGCTTCATATTCAATATTTGTCCTCTGATATTAGTGAAATCATCATTGAGTCCCATAAGAAACTGAGTGATGCGTGTGGTCTCATAATCATCTAATAGCTTCATAACTTGTGAGCACCGACATCCACCATTTTCCATCAGATTCTTAGTACAAGCCAAACGCTCCCAGAGAGTAACCTTCTTGGTGTAATATTCAGATAATGACATATTTCCCTGACGCAAAGAGCTTATCTCTTGCTCAAGGTTATAGATCTGAGGGAGATTACTCTTATGAAACCGTCTATGAAGATCTTCCCAAATTCCAGCAGCATCTTGAAAATAGAGAATGCTATCATAGATATGTTTAGAGACTACATTCAGCATCCAAGCCTTCACCATACTATTGCAACGAATCCAGATTTTGTGCAAAGGATCAGATTCATGAGGTCGAGGAAGAGATCCATCAACGAAACTAATCTTATTCTTTGCTTCTAGACTAGTTCTCATAGTGATTATCCATGTATTATAGTTATCTCCAGTAAGAATCTCGGTTACGATCGACATACCGGGATGATCTCCAGATTGTAAGTAATATGGATTGTGATGGCTGTCGATCGAATTGGAATCTGGAGAAAGACGAGTCACGGAAGTGTTGACTGGAGCTGATTGCTCGATGCGAGAAGCAGAGCGATGAACAATCGGTGAATCTTCACCAGAATCCTGAGAAATTGCTCGATTCCTGAGTTGCTTGGTTCATTTCTTCGCCATGACGATGATGATCGACAACGATAAGGTTAACACTACAAGCTTAAGTGAAATGAGCAAAGAGAGATCAGGTTTTGAAATTTTTTTTTCTTCCGGAAAATGAGATTTTCTCGAGAAACTTTGTAACAAACTTTGAATGAGAAAAAAAATTTAATGCTCTGATACCATATTAGATTTATCAAAAGATTATGATTTTCTCATTAGATTAACAAAAGACTATACAAGAGTTTATATAAGCTAGATAATTAACGGTAACGTTACAAACTAACGTCTAACAGAATCCTAT
This sequence comes from Camelina sativa, assembly GCF_000633955.1. NCBI lineage: Eukaryota > Viridiplantae > Streptophyta > Magnoliopsida > Brassicales > Brassicaceae > Camelina > Camelina sativa. The sequence goes on from NC_025691.1 coordinate 24,355,500, forward strand.
GTAACACTCTGCATTTAGTCCCTGCAACAGCTCTGTAACGGCGTCAAGCAGCTTGTGTTTCTTCGTGTAATCTGATAATTCTTGACCAAGTCATATTTAACCAGCAGCTTAGCTAGGTTAACATTAGCTAGAGAGGGCAGCCTTTAAGATCTTGACCATCATCAACTTTGAATTGTCACCATCTTATCATCTATAATTAGCTACTTGCGTGTTAACATTGTCTACTAGAAGACGGTATATGTTTACTCTGTGGGGTTATAACACATTATTATACGTTGACAAGTTAATTACTAACCACCATTTCATTATAAACAGAGTTTGATATCAGGCTTGTTTCCTCACACACTATGCACTGAAAACAACGTAGTAGTAGTGATCATGGCTAAATTTTTTTTCCCATCACCACCCTTCTTTTCGCTGCTCTTGGGTGTCTTTGCTACTCTTGGTTATAATGATCTAATCATCATATGAATGATAAAATGGCAAATTAAGATTTATATGACAGTAATTTAATAATAATTAAGATTATATGACAGTAATTTAATAATAATTAAGATTTATATGGCAACCACATGGAACTTCAATAGCTATATGGAGAGATGGTTAGCCTCACGCTGAAGAGAGACTCCCCTATCTTTTTTTTTTTTTTGTAAATTAAAGTAATAGTTTCCCTCAAATTCTATTTCAACTCTACGTTGCATCTGATGTAAAAACGTATTTTTTCGAATAAATTCTACATTTTATTCAAAAAAAATAAAATAATAATTTAATAATAATTATAATAATCAACCTTTGAATTATATATGCAAAAACATCAACTATATAATGGCGAGTCTCTCTCAAAAACCCTAGCTTTACGAGCCCGTGCCGCCTGAGTTTCGTTTGCCTCTCCGCTGCTCGGGGCTTCGCCGGCGGTGTGAGAGGGCTCTGTTTCTCTGTTTTTCTTCTTTTTCTTTCCAGTTGTAGTAGTGGAAACTCAATCTCTATCTCTCTGGTCATGCTGAGGAAGGTTCATCTGCTGGCGGCTGCGTCGTGCTGATGCGGCGGCTGACAAGACGGAGTGAGATCTCGGCTCGCTTTCCTCTCCGGGAGAATGGTGGTGGATCGAAGCAGCTCTGGGCGGCCTTCTCTGCAATTTCAAGGAATCAGATCTAGGTTTGTTGGGTCGCGACCTCCTGCTTCTCTAACCCTCTGCCGGAGGACCTAGCTGACCGGAGTTTAATGGTGGAGTTGGGGTTTAGTTTTTTACCGGTTGTTGGCGAGTTCTCCTTGTGCGTCAGTGGCTGAGATTTGAGGACTTCCTCAAAGCCGGTGTTTCTCGAGAGCTTCATCCACCTTCTGGTTCCAGTCCGGCCAAGAATCGGGGCAACAAGGCAAGAGCAATGGGTCAATCCGGAAATGCACTGTGAGGTGAAGCTATGCTAATCAGTGCTCCAATTTCTTATCCTTAGGTGATTAGCATTCTGGTTGTTAAGTGGTTAGTTCGGAGAAACCTCTGTTCATGCTAGTTTTGCTTTACGTCTTTTGGTCGGGTCAGTCGGACGTTCTGTCAGTTTTTTGCTTAGGACGTCTTCTGATATTGTGCTTCTGGGTGTTGATGCTATTGAGACAAGTTCTACTTGCAAATCAGAAGGTTCTAATAGCTTGGATTTGATCTGTTCTTCAGTATAGGATTTGGATTTTTTCTGTGTTTGGTAGTTGTTTTCGTGTCATAGGGTTTATTTAGGTGGTTTAAGAGATGATTTCACATTGAGTTGTGGTGTGTTATTTATCTCGTTGTGGTGTGTTATTTATCTCGTTGTGGTTAAAAAATGCAATGATTCTCGGTTAGGTAGCGTTGGATCCGCCTAATGATTCAGGATGATACTAGATCGACTCATTGCATTTGGTCCAATTCTATAGAGGAAAATTTATGTTTCTTTGATTTGGTTGTAATATTTTGGATAATGAATAGTTGATGTTGAGCCAAAAAAAAANGAAAAAACATCAACTATATGGTGGAAGCGCAGCCGCACAAGTTGTGCAAGAGGCCAAGTGCCAATTAGGACATGGTCAGGAAATATCAACGCTGCAGGCCTTCCCCAATCAACTAGTGTCTCTCTTCCTTCCTATGTTACTAAATTAATAAATGTGACAAAATAGTAGCCAAACGTTATAGTTTAAGGCAGTTTTGCCCGACTGAAATAATGTTTAGCTAAATTCACTACAAACTTGCATTGCAGCAAAGGCTTGGTAACTATTTATTTATATAATAAAAATAAAAATTGGTAACATGCAATAAGATAATATAATTTAATTATGCGTTATTTCTCTTATAAAACTTTAGACTGAATAAAAAGTGATCAAATATCAAAAATTTTAATGTTATGATGACCAAATAACAATGTAACTAGATTAGCACGGGTTGAAATTCATTTTATTTACATTGTAATTTTTTTATAAAATATAATTTATGTGATTATTTTGAAAAGTTTTTTTTGATAAAATATTATGTAATAAAATCATATGCTAAATATGATGACTTGAAAAGATACTTATTTTGTAAGTTTTATATTGTTAATGATTCTAGATAAGTATCCGTGCTATAATACTGGTTAAATTTTATTTTATACAAAATTTTGTATATTTTCTATTTTAAAATAAAATTTTAATATGTTGTATTAGTTTATGTACGTGAAGTTATTTCAACAATGTATATTCTACCTCATGACTTGAATGTCATTATAAGACATAATTTTGTGAATTTGGTTTTTAAAAAGTGAGTTATTATATTATGAGTAATTTAATATATTGTTATACTTTTTGTTTTAATATACTTGGTTTTTTGAAATTCTTTCATATTATAGTGACATATTATTGACATTGCTATAACAAACCAATTTAGAGTGTTTATAGTTTCTAACTTTAATATCAAGTTTCAATATTTTAAAAATATTTCAAAATAAATTATTTAAAGTTTATTATATTATATAAAATTATAAAATTCAACAAAAAGTATGAAATTGAATTTAAATATTCAAATTTTGACCTGTTACTCAGTAAAAATTTTAATTCAATAGATATTATTTTTAAAGAATAATATTAATAAAAATTGAATATTTTATAGATTGAATCATTTATATTTGTTTTTAAAAATTCAACTTATGGTATATCCGGAAATAAAACTATTTTTTAATTATAATAAATAATATGAGAATTTATTTGTTTCACAAAATAGACTCATATATAAAAATGAGAAGTGAAGTATAATAATAATTAACAAATTAATATGTTAAGTTAGATATCAAAGGATTTTATTTGATGAATAGTTTAATAAAGAAAATTAATATGGTAAGTTAGATGATATCAAATGATTCTTTAGAATATTGTTTTTAAGATTTTTGGAAACAATAAATCCAGACTATACAAATAATATAAAACTTAATCTATAACCTATTTGTAACCAACTTATTAAAATTATATAGTTTACAAAACAATGTTGTGTACTTCCGTTTTATTATACAGGAAATCGATCAAAATTTGGATTAAGACCCAAAAAAGGACATGTTAAAGAATCTTAGCAACAACTTGTACAGACGATAGACCGGGGACATCTCTTAGTATCGAGGGTACTGTTTTGTTCTTGTGAATCAAGCATAAGAGAGTTAAGTAAGTCGAAAATGGAAACGTCAAGAATGTGACGAGCATTTAACATGGCATGCATAGGTTCTTTTCCAACTCTCGTTCGAAATATAGAGTTTAATCTTCATGACCAAGACCAACCAAGTCAAATATATTAACCAGCCACCCATGTGAACAGTGTAGCACTGACTCGAACCCGAAGGATCTGTTTAGGTTACATTAGATAGAGAGGCACAATCATATATATGTGGTTGAGAAAACAGCCATCAACTCTAAACTAGTCAAACATCTTATCTTTTATTGTTTACTAGAAGACAATATGTGATTCATTTGTGAGGTGTTACACAATTTAGAAAGACGAAAAGTAAAAGACTGAACTCACTATAAATAGAAGTTGATACTTATTTTCTCACAATACACATACATCGAAATTTGAAAACAAAGTAGTAATCAATAATCATCATGGCTAAGTTTTCTCCCATCATCGCCCTTCTCTTCGTTGCTCTTGTCCTCTTTGCTTCTCTTGGTGAGTAATGATCTAATCATATACATGGTAAAATAAGTTATCAATTTGTTTTTCCCGTTTAAAATTTTGTTTGATAATGATTATATACGAATATATATATATATATATATATATATATATATATATATATATATATATATATATATATATATATATATATATATATATATATATATATATATATATATATATATATATATATATATATATATATATATATATATATATATATATATATATATATATATATATATATATATATATATATATATATATATATATATATATATATATATATATATATATATATATATATATATATATATATATATATATATATATATATATATATATATATATATATATATATATATATATATATATATATATATATATATATATATATATATATATATATATATATATATATATATATATATATATAGAAGGACCAACAAAGGTGGAAGCTCAAAAGTTGTGCAAAAAGAATAGTGGGACATGGTCAGGAGTTTGTGGAAACAATAATGCATGCAAGAATCAGTGCATTAATCTTGAAGGAGCACGTCATGGTTCTTGCAACTATGTCTTCCCATATCACAGATGTATCTGTTACTTCCCATGTTAAGCTACTAAAACTCCATGGTTCATAAGTGTGTGTGTATTTTACATAAATAAGTCTCTGCCACTCTATGAGTGACTTAATGACATGTGTCCTGGTATTGTTACTATGTAGACTTCTATCGTTTCTTATAATAATATAAACTTTTACGTATCAGAACTGTTCTTCTTGTTCTTGTCCATTTGTATTTGCTTCGAACACATCCTTATTGGGACAATAGAAAGCATCCAGCCTAGAAGTATACATAACATCATAACATATTAAAAAGAAAGTGACTTACTTGGCTAATCAATTCTAGAAACAAAAAAGGAAAAGTGATGGTGCATGCATTCAGGAGCGAATTGTTGTCTTACTATTCAGAATGGACAGAAATATATATATCATGATCTCCGACAAGACTATGAATTGGCCGGTGAAAAGACGGATGCTATGAACAAAAAAAAACTCATCATTTATAAATTTGGTTCTGTAGTAAATTGGTTGATGAAACCCATGATTAGATATTGGAATTTGAGACCTAGAAAAATATTTTCCTTAAGAGTGGTACACCGATTGAGTTACAGCAGAATTCATTAAAGTATACTGAAGTCCTAATTTCCTCTTCTATCTCTATACTCATACAAAAAAGGTTGCAAATCTTTCACAAATCACCACGACTTTGTAACTATGACTTAATGAAGATTTTATTCTTCTTGAGTCTACCCAACTGGACAATTAATGTAGCACTAGCTAAGCCAAACCAGTCGTTTAGGTTACACTAGATAGATCAAGCAGCGTTCCAAGCATAAATAGGTGGAGAAGAACCAATCATCTACAAACCATGATTTATTATATCCATGGAAGTAAATATGTGTTTAAAGTTTCCTTTTCATTAGTTTATTCTGATACCTTGAATAATAACCATTTATACATATAGAAGCACCACAAATGGTGGAAACACAAAATTTGTGTATCGGAGGAACAATAGTGGGACGTGGTCATGAGTTTGTGGAAGCTATAATACATGCCAGAGACAGTACATTAATTTTGAGGGAGCACTACAAGGATCTTGAACTTGTTTCCATGTTACTACTAGAATACAAGTATATATATATCTTCTCATATCACATGTGTATTTCTACTTCCATGCATGTTAATCAATGTTACATAAAATAACGATTTTTTTTTTCTCTTTCAAGAAAAGAGGAAAAACATATTTTAATCAAAATAAGTATGTGTCATTTCTATATATGACCGATCATGTTGCTTATTTTACGATATTGTTTGGTTCATATTTTCTTTTTCTTAAGTACAACTGGAAAATTCGAAAAGGACAACGATTTTTTCTTTCTAAACTTTATTTTATTTTATTTTGTATATGCATATAAATGTGACTTGTGAGTACATAATTCTTTAAAAGAATCTTTGACATCGAATATACTTTTAAAATAAAATTACCTCATAGCGTACAACTATTAATTTCCAATATTTTTTCATGACATGCAAGTGTCATAATGGTAACAAACATGCAGAGGAGGAATCGGACAGACTAACTAATATTAGGACTCATAATTTATGAGGAAAATAATGGAATTAGCGTCGATCAGTGTTCAAGAAAGCGGACTAGGCGGCCGTCTAAGCGCCGTCTAGACGCTAGACGCTCAACAGACGTCTAAATGACCGCCTAACCCGCTTAAAATTACATACATTTTATTTTAATATTTATTTTTTATTTTTAAATTACATATAATTAAATTATTATGTTTTATATCTATATACGTAATTATAAACATTTATATGTTGTTAGTATAACTTAAATAAATGTATTTTTCTTACCATTGTTTATAATTTATAAATTTATTTTTATAACATATATTTTAATATAATTATATATATATAATATTTTATGTTGTAAACGCTTAAACCGCTTAAAAACCGTCTAGGCCCCGACTAAGCGTTCTAGGCGCTAGGCGTTGGGTCACCGCCCAGATTCCGCCTAGCGCTTTCTTGAACACTGGCATCGATATAATTATTTATTATTAAATTTATAGAAACTTAGCAATTGCTTTTGTATGCCGGATGAAAATACAAATTTCAATATTAGACTTTCTTTTATTGTATTACATATTTGATTCAAGCCATATTGAACTAAAATCATTAAAATTAGATTTTATATTCGGAGAGATTATCTACATAACTAGGAGAGGTGTATTGAATTGACGATTTTAATAGATTTTGGGGTATTCTTAAATCCTCAGTTATTTAATAGGTGATTTTTAAAAATCATTTGAAATTTTGTGTTATTGAATGTGAAATTTATAAAAATAATTTACAATATCTTGTTATTCAATCAGTAATTTATATATCTCACTTTAAATATACTGTTATTCAAAAAATCATCACTTTTAATAAAAAAATCTACTGAATGGGATTCTAGGGAAATTTTCTAACATTTTTAGTTCAAAAATATGTCTTACAAAATCACACCTTTAAAGGTGAAATTTTAAAATATTTGTTAAACAGATTTTTTCGACAGTCGTTGCAATTTTTATTTTCAACTCTCTCTCTTTCTGGAAAAATCTCAAACTTCTCCATCTATTTCTCTCGGGCGATAATTTCCCCTTTTCTTTTATCATCCCCTAAATCCTATATTAGCTTCAAGATAATTGAAAGTTGGATTCAATTTTTTTTTACTTTCAGGAGCTCAGTGAAGGATTCTTGATATTTTTTACTTTCAAAAGCTCAACTGTTTTATGTCCTCCTTTCATGGCGGAGCAGATCTGCTGATCCGTTCACACTAGGGCTCAATTTCACTTGCAAACTCTATTTCTTTAGGTACTTTTGATTTTGCAAACTCTGTTTTTTTTATATCAAAAAACCCAAAAAAAAAAACTTGATCGAAAGTCTCTATTTGCTTTTGTTTCTAATGTTATTTTCCAGTTTTTTTAGTTAAAAAGGAATCTTCGAGAAAACAGATTGCATCATTCGTATAGAATTGTGTTGATGAAATCAGAATAGAAACGCAAATAGTTATGTGAGATAAGAGTTTGTTACCCTCGCCATACTTTACACAACACACCCACTTATCCTTCATTTATTGCCCAGCTGCATATGTAGCTCCTAGCCTAACTGCATATGTAGCTTCTGGTGTGCTCACTATCAAATACCTTACAAGTGAACAACCCTAAAGTCTAATTGGTGACTGCCTTTTTTGTCAAACCTCAAATCTTTTGGACGATGAAATTGTTTATGAACCATGTACCTTTTAGTGGTGTCTAATTTGTTGATGTGAAGTAATTGTTTTTGTTGGGCTTTGAAGAAGCTTGGAAAACGTTATAGTTGGTTCCAAAGAGACAAAAGCTATGATCTTTATGAAAGTATTTTACTTTTTTTAAGCCAATATGTATTAAAGTTAGTCACAGTGCATGAACGGAAGTGTGAGTGAAGTTTCAGTAAATGTGATTGTTTAATGGTATTGACTTTGCCAACAACTTGATCTTGTTCTTGTTGGATCTTGTTTAACACGTTAAACAACACAACCAAGAATCAAATACATGGACAGATGAGCTTTATCATCATCTTCTTGTGGAAGAATCAGTTGAAGGAGCCGACAACTGAAACAAGAGATCAAGCTTCTTCACATTACGTTGAATCAAGTTGTTCTTTTAATTTTATATTCTAAAATAAAATTCAATAATTAAATCTCACCAAATTCCAAAATCCAAATCTCAAAATTCTATAAATTCTAATCAAATTTCTTAAAAGTACACCCAAATCTCCTAAAATTCTGAAATATTAAAATTTCAGCTAATCTCCTAAAATCCTCAGTTCAATACACCCCCCTACATTTATAGTTACAAATTCAATTAAATACTTTGTAATAACAATGAACCTGGAGTTAATTTTGAATTGTTATAACTTATACGTAAAGTTCTGCTTGAATTATATAAAAAAAGATGGCGAGTGCATCCTTGCATCTATTCAAATACTGGCAGTCTTGGCTCCATACTAAGCATCATCATTGGCCTTGAGCCTTCCGGCGCTTGACGGCTATCCACATCCACTTTAGTTGGAGAGAAGAAGATCATAGACTGGTTTTACTTGTGACTCAAGCGAATCAGAGATTTTTAAATTTTTTTTTTTTTTTTTTTTGAATTTAATGTTTTTTTTGAATTTAATGTTAAATTATATTCAAAAGAAAAATAAACGTTTTTTAAAGTTTATGCGGATAAAACTTTAAAACAGATTTAGTAGTATCTAGCTTCAAACCAAACTTGAATGGATGTACTTGTCGATCTGCTTAATCAGTTGCTCTGCCATCCGTGGGTGTTCACCGTGTTTTCTACCGTTCCTTTCTCTCCAAAGTGAGTAAATGGTAGTTTGAAAAGCATAGCCCAGGATGAATCATAACGTTTTGTCAAGAGCATTACCAGCAAGAAGAGAGAGAACTTCTGGCTAGTGACTTGTGTATTTATCTGCGAGGAGCTTTTTGACTAACCCTTCCCACACCAATTGTGAATAAGGACACTGAAAGAAAAGGTGGTCTCTCGTCTCTAACGGGTGATTGCAGAAAATATAGTTGACGTTGGCCTGAGGAGACCATTGCTGCATTTTTTCCCCTGTGACGACTCTGTTCTTGAAAACCAACCAGGTAAGAAAAGCATACTTTGGAGTGGCTTGTGAGAACCATATCACTCTGTATTCAGCCAGTTGTGGTCGAGAAACGTGGATGTGTGACCAAGTTTCCTTTGTAGAGAAGCTATTCCGGTAGCAATCATTTTTTCCTTTCCAAAGTGGTATATCTTGTACCTCACGAGAGTGATGAAGCTGCAGTTTCTGTATCTCCTCCTCTACAGTATTAAGGGATCCTATGTCGCCGCCTCCGCTGCCTAATCAGTACGTCGGCCATAGAGCTTGTCTTCGGGATTCCGAGATCGATAAAACCCCTGTCCCCAAATGTATCTTGTAAACATCCCAGTGAACTCCAGTTATCAAACCAAAAAGAGGTTGATTCACCATTGTGCACCTGCATCTTAATGAACTGCTTTGCTAGGCTCCTATATTTCAAAAGTTTCCGCCAAATCCATGAGCCACAAGTTGTGTCATCCTTTTCTGCCCAGAAGGAACCACTTCGAATAAGAGACCTCTTCACCCAATCAACCCATAAAGAGCCTCTGGCTGAAGAAATTCTCCAAATAAGTTTAAGCATGCTCACTTTATTTGCTTCCACGATTGATCTTAGCCCCAAACCTCTTTCACGCTTTGGCAAACAAACATCAGACCAAGCCACTTTAGTTTTCTTTGCGTTCAAAGAAGGTCCAGACCATAGTAAAACAGAGCATAGTCGATCAATCTCCTGAATGCAGGATTTAGGGAGCCTGAATGCTGATATCCAGAAATTTGTTAGACTGAAAAGAACCGAGCCGATAAGCTGAAGTCTGCCTGCAAATGAGAGCATTCTAACTATCCACGAGGCAATCCGCGATCGAATTTTTTCTATGAGAGGGAGGTAGTCCCCTGATGTCATCCGCCTTGGTAAAAGCGGTAATCCAAGATATCGAACTGGAAGAGAATATAATGGACAATGGGATGGCCTGCACCCAGATGCATGCAATCATGGTTCGTATCCTTTACATGTCCACATGTTTCTTTCAAGCTCATATTCGAGGCATTGAACCATTCAATCATCATGAGATTAGTTCTTGACCGAGCCAAATTAGGTTGCAGCCTAAGTGCCTAACAAGTGGTTGAATAAAACCAGCTATCGACTGTTCAGCAACTCGTCTTTCTATTATTATCTACTTGCGTGTTTAATAAATTGTCTCTTAGAAGACGGTGTTTAATTTGTAGGGCTAGTACATTTATTATTTGTTGACAAGTCGTAAAATACTAACCCACCATCATTATTATAAGGAAAAATTTTTTTTTTTTTTTTTTTTTTTTTTTTTTTTTTTTTTTGTAGTAAAGGTTATAAACCCGAGTTTGATCATACACTTGTTTCCTCATGTTAACTCAAGTCCAAGTATAGTATAATAGTCATGGTAAGTTTGCTGCCAGTTCCATCATCACCTTCTCTTCACTGCCCTTCTCCTCGTTGCTATTCTTTTTCGCTATTCTTGGTGAGTATTGATCTTATCATATATTATGCATAGTATAAATTAGCATATTAAGATTAATTTGACAGCAATTTTCAAAAAAAAAAAAATCAAATAAAGATTATAATCAACCTTGAGTTGTATATGCAGAAATATCAGCAATATGATATCAAAGAAGTTGTGCCAGAGGCCAATCAGTCCCGTCTCAATATTTTTTTGGATCTTAGGTAAACTAAATGTTTTGGACCCTTTTCAAATTAAATTTTTTTTTATCCCCTTTATTGAAGGATTTTTTTTGAACTTTCAGTTGGTCTCTTGGTTTTTGCCTCTCTTGTCCCATGAGCTGGGCCTGAGATCAATTGGGACGTGATAGAAGAATTATTTAAACGATAATTAACTTGCAAGTAAAAGTGCATTGGACTTTGTTGGATATAGGCTTTACCGCTAACATTTGATGAGGCCCAAACAGAAAATCCATATAATTTTAGGGTTTTGTGTTATAAATTCGACCATTAGCAACATGGATAAAATCGTAATTTGCAGAAAGAATAAAAGGAATGAAGGTTAGAGGTCCACTATAAATACCAATGTGCACATGATCCGAAAATAGGCAAGAGAAAAAATGACAAATAACTAAATTATATCATCTGCGTTTAGTACTTTGTCATTTTCTGTAAACACTTATTTCATTTTAAGGTTAATAAAAGGACCAGATTTGCTCTTATCCCCAAATTCCCGTTATTAATATTATTGTCGAGATCTTCCATCAACAGCCTTGAGGGAGCACGATATGGATTTTGCATCGCTGTCTTCCAGGTTAACAAGTGTCTTTGCTCATTCCCACGTGAATATACCAAAGATCTAACATAAAATAGGCCTGATGTTGGATTTGTAATAACTAATAATTATATGAGTTTTGATTGTTAAAAGCTTATGAATTTCTCTCTACATGAAGTCTTTAACTATAATCGCCTTTTAATTATTTTAGTTTGAGGCTAATAGACAAAAGTAATCAAACCTTTCATAAATTGTACTATATATGTGTCCAATGTCTCGACAAGGTTTTAAATATCTCGGTTCTTTAACTTTACACATGGCGTGCATCGGAGTTATTTAACGTTTTTTCAACTATTGCATCAGATTTTTTCGAACAAAATGAATTTAGTTTTTTTGACCAAGTCAAATATATCAGCCAGAATGTCGCATTAACTCCAAGCATCTCCTTAGGTTACATTTTAGATAGAGAGGCAAAACCCGATACGTGATATGTGATTGAGAAATAAGCCATGAACTAGTCAACATCTTTTATGTATTATTAGCTAGTTGCGTGTTAATATTTCCTACCGGAAGATGGTGTGTCCGTGGTTAATTTGTAAGGTTACCATACTATTGCACGATGACCAGAAAACGACCGACACACCACCATTTCGTTCTATTTAAAGTTTGAACTTATGCTTCTTTCCTTACTTCACAATCATATATCGGAAACAAAGAAATCATAGTCATGGCTATGTTTGCTTCCATCTTCTCTCTTCTCTTTGCTATTCTTGTTTTCTTTGCTGCACTCGGTGAGTAATTATCTTATCATATGCATGGCAAAATGAGGTTATAAGTTTTTATTTTTCTATTAAGATTTATTCGATAATAGTTAGTAATAATTATTAACCTTGAGGTATATAATACCTGTAGAAGCACCAACAATGGTGGAATCACAGAAGCTGTGTGAGAGGCCAAGTATTGGGACGGCACGAGGAATTTGTAGTGTCAGTAATTTTCCGTGCAAAGATCATTGCATCCGAGTTGAGAAAGCACCACACGGATCTTGCCAATTTGCATTCCCAGTTCACAAGTGTCTCTGTTACTTTCCATGTTAATAGACTACAATACTTTAATGCTTAATATTATGCGTTTAATTCACATAAACTAAGTCTGTATCACTCCATGAGTGCGCTTTATGACATATACCAGTTATGATTATGTTGAATTCTTATAATAGTGCAAATTTTATACTCTTGCCCANGTGATATGTTTTCTCCTTTGCAGAGAGCAGCGATGTTAATGTTTGGGTGCGTTGGATAGATTTTGATTTCTGCTGATGGGGTTTGGTCGGAAGTCTGTCAAATTTTGAGGGTTCAGCGATATAACAGGGGTCGAAGTCGTGCCTCTGAATTTTTTCTTTTCTTATATAAAAATTGTAAATGGATTTTAGTTACAAATAACAGTATAGCTTTTTGAAAAATTCTATAAAACATCAAATTGTTATAGAGCAAAGAAAAGTATATTTTGTTTCAGAGTGTCGAAAGAACAAAGCACATATAATAGATGCAACCAGCTGTGTGTGCTGAGTCGTCCTAATAGACTGTGCGAGTATGTGGTATAAAGTTAGGCATAACAAGGAAACTAGTACAATAGTAAACGCCGGGCGTAAGTTTCCTGACCGAAAAGTGATGCATCTTCCATGGCTCATTCTGTACCAATCGGCTCCACACGTGTAGAGAAAGCAAATTTTTTTTTTTTTTTTTTTAATTTAATGTTAAATTATATTTAAAATAAAAATAAGCGCTTTACAAAATTTGTGTTCAGAAAAACTTTTGAAACAGGTTATAAAAACTCATTCAATAAAATCTGGTTGCAAACCAGACTTGAATGGTAGTGTTATTGCCTCCGTTAATCGTACTGAGACAATTGCGTATAATCTTGTCTATTAACTTGATCAGCTGTTCCGTCGTCGAAAGGGGTTCACCGTGCCGTCTCCCCTTTATTTCTCTCCAAAGCGTGTAAATAGTGGTTTGGAAAGCATATCTCAGAATTAATTTGTGCGTTTTTTCTAGAGCATTACCAGCAAGAAGAGCAAAAACTTCGTTGAAATGGTTTGTGTGCTTGTCCCTGAGAAGCTTTTTTGATTAATCTTTTCCACACCAACTGTGAGTACGAACACTGAAAGAAGAGATGCTCTCTCGTCTCCAGTGGGTGACTGCAGAGGATACAGCTCGTATTTGCCTGCAGATTCCATAGTTGCATTCTTTCACCCGTCGCGACTCTGTTTTTAACGACCAACCAGGTAAGGAAGGCATACTTTGGAGTTGCATGTGAGAACCAGATCGCTTTGTGATCAGCCATTTGTGGCCGAGCAACGTGGATATGTTGCCATGTCTCCTTAGTTGAGAAGTTGTTCCGGTAGCAGTCATTTTTCCCTTTCCACAGAGGTATGTCTTCTCCATGGGACCGAGAGAATTTTTGGTTATGTATCTCCGCCTCCACTGCGGTAAGGGAAGGGAGGCGATGTCTTCTTCTTCTCTGCATAGCCATTACTTCAGCCAGAGTACTCGCTTTCGAGATTCCCAGATCGACGAATCCCCTGTCACCTAGTGTGTCATGCAAACAGCCTATAGAGCACCAGTTATCATACCAGAAAGATGTTGATTCACCATTATGAACTTCCATCTTAAAAAACTGCTTTGCCAAGTCCCTGTATTTCAGTAACTTTCTCCAAATCCAAGAGCCACAGGTTGTGTTTTCTTTTACCGCCCAGAAAGAACCTTGCCTAATAAGAGAACGCTTCACCCAATCAACCCATAAGGATTGACGAGCTGAGAGAATACACCAAATCAGCTTGAGTATACTTACTTTACTAGCCTCTGCAATGGATCTTAACCCCAAACCTCCTTCACTCTTTGGTAGACAAACCTCTGACCAAGCGACTTTGTCTTTCTTAGTGTTCAAGGAAGGACCAGACCACAAGAAAGCAGAACACAACTGATCAATCTCTTGGATGCAGGATTTGGGGAGTCTAAACGCAAATATCCAGAAATTGGTTAAACTTAGTATCACTAAGCTAATGAGCTGTAAGCGGCCAGCAAAGGAAAGCATCCTAGCTGTCCACGAGGCTATTCTTGAGCGTATTTTTTCAATGAGAGGGAGGTAGTCACCTGCAGTCATTCTTCTCGGGAGAAGGGGCAAGCAAAGATAGCGAACAGGCAGAGAGCCATATTCAAAAGGGAATTTGTGGAGAATCTCTTCTTTATGTGTCAAGGAAATACCAGCCGTGTATATTGTGGATTTTTCGATACTAATGTGCAGACCCAAGTGAACCGCAAAATCCTCAAAAACCTGCAGGGCACCGGAGACTCATTGCTTGTTCCCATCGACAAACACCATCAGATCATCAGCAAAACAAAGATGTGTGAGTTTTAACTGTTTACACTTTGGATGATAGCCAAATCCCCTGTTCGCAGCCGCCATGTCCAATTTGCGAGAGAGTACATTCATGCAAATGACAAAAAAATACGGGTTGAGAGAGCAACCTTGACGTAAGTCTCTCTTACTGCCAAAATAACCAGCCAACTCGCCATTCACTTGGACTGAAAAAGATGCGGTTGTGATGCAAGTTTGTATCCAGCGGACATACTGCTCAGGGAAAGCCATTGCTCGCAAAGTGGAGAGTAAGAAGCTCCATTGCACTGAATCAAAAGCTTTAGATATGTCTATCTTTAAAGCACATCAGGGAGAGATTGTTTCCTTGTGGTAGTCCTTGATGATCTCTGTTGCAAGAAGCAGATTTTCCATCAACAGCCTGTCTTTGACAAAAGCGGATTAGTTTGGTGAAATGAACTTCGGTAGAATGATCTTTACTCGATTGGCAAGAATCTTTGATATGACCTTGTAAAGAACATTGCAGCAGGATATCGGCATGTAATCTTTCATGATCCTTGCTTTCTTCTTCTTGGGAATGAGAGCCAAGATAGTAGAGTTAACCCCTTTTGGAAGAAATACAGTGCGGAAGAACGATTGAATAGCAACCACAAAATTGTCACCCAAAATCGCCCAGGAGGCTTTGAAAAACTCCACGGTGAGTCCATCTGGACCCGGAGATTTTGAGCCAGGCATTGCAAATAACACACGTCTGATTTCCTCCTTAGAAACTTCATGAGTTAGCAAACTCGTATCACTCTTGGCACATCGAAAATCCAAAACCGACTCCAGCTCATGTTAGGACCATGGGATGTAATCAGTAGGTTGCAGATTGAGAAAGCTTTGAAAATATTTTGCAGCCTCATTCTTAATTTGATCTTATTTAGTTACCACTTGCCCATCATCAGAATGGATCTCCTTGATACTATTACTAGCCTCTTGAAGAGTAGCTGCAGTGTGGAAAGCGTTGTTATTCTGATCACCAGTTTTCAGCCAATGAAGCTTCGCCTTCTGTTTCAGATAGCTCTCCTCAATATCTGAAAGCCTACGCCAATTTTCATAAGTAGCTGCCTCATCACCAACAACCTGTGATGTTGGATTAGCCATTGTTTTGCCTGCAAATCGCATAAAGTTCGATATGCGTCCTTAGTGCGAATAGTAATAGCACCCACCATTCGTTTTCCTATAAGCCGCAGATGTGGCTTTAAACCTTTTAGTTGCATGGAGAACCGATGCATTGCGGAGGTAGAATGAAACAGAGGTGGAGAATTCCGCCAATGTCCTTCTAACTCTATGTGGTAGTCCGAGTGAGATGTAGTGGCAATAACAAACTTGAAAGGCTTCTTTATCTTCAGAACCTCCGCCGAGAGATAGAAACAACATCGAAGGTGATCAGAGCAGCCTCCCGACTCAAAGACAGAGTAGGACTGCACAAACTTCTGAAACCAATGTTTTTTGATAAGCACTCTATCAAGTTTCTTGCAAATAATTCCATCGTGAATCTTATTACACCATGTAAAACGTTGACCATGGCAATTCATGACCGAGAGTTCACAATATCTTGCAATATCCTGAAAATCCCGCATTCCCGAGGGGCAGTACGGAGTAGAAGCATTCAAAGAGTGATCATCCCCTTCTAGGATTTCATTGAAATCACCACAGAGCAACCAAGCTTTGTCTTTGAACAAAGGGGAATCCTGATGGTATCGTAAATAATTCCAAAGAGACTGTCGTTCAGAAGGGAAATTGGAAGCATAAATGAAAGAAACGAAGAACTCATCCATCCCTTCAATGTATATAGAGCACGTGATTAGCTGGGAGGTTCTATAAACCGGAGTCACCCTAACATTGTTCATCCAGACCACCCACAGTCTTCCTAACTTATGTTCATCATAGTTCGAGAGGAAAGACTAATCTGCAAAAACTGATCACACCACTCGGTCAGCCCGTCGTTCCTTAACCTTTGTTTCAATCAGACACCCAAAATCAAAATGCCCTTGTTTGATCCACTCTTTCACAACCCTCTGCTTTTCCTTCTTATTGAAACCCCGTATATTCCGAAAGAAACCTGACATCAGAGTTTTTTGGGGGAAAGATGTGTTTTCACAAATTTTGGAGGCTGAATCCGACTACTCTGGGAACCTGTTGTTGACAAAAACTTATGGACCTCCTTGGATGCTCGAGGCAAGGATGGTCGAATAGACGGACCTCCTTTGAAACTTTGATTCGAAGCTTTGAACCGTTTAATCATTTTGAGATTCTTGACCCAGTCAAGCTAACCAGTTTCTTATGGTGCATTTGATAGAGAGAGATTCTAAAATATGGTTGAAAAAACAGCCATCGACTTATTATCAACATGCATGTTAAAGTTTTCTACTGGAAGATGGTGTGTATGTGGTTAATTTGTGAGGTTAACACACTATTGTACGCTGACAAGAAAACGACCAACACACCACCATTTCGTTATAGTTAAAGTTTGAACTTATGCTTCTTTCCATATTACACACTTCACACTCATACATCGGAAACAAAGTAATCATATAGTCATGGCTAAGTTTGCTTCCATCTTCTCTGTTTGATATGGGCTTCGCCCTAATATGCCGCTCGGCCCAACAAGAGTTTAAACTGTGATTTCGGCCTGACAAATTTAGGAAAAAGTCTATTAAGCTCCGTAGAGGGCAATTTCGGGAATTCACGCAGAAACCCTAGAGTGCCCTAACTCTACACTCACCTATAAATAGCTCAATACATTTATTGGAAACCTCATTCTGACTCCCGGACATTACTCAGAGAGCAAGACTTCGCATCGAAAACAGATTTTATTGTCTTTTCTGTAAGTCATTTCCACCTTTGAGATAGTCATTTCTCTGGTCGGCAGCTTGTCTGTAAACTAACGAACTCTCACTCTTTGTAATTGACGACCTCATTTTATTAATAAAGGACTTGCTCCATTCTTTCCCTGCAAAATCTTATTTATTAGTATTGTGCTCATCCCGGTACAAACAATTGGCGCCCACCGTTGGGCTAGTTCAGAGCGCTCCTTTTTTGACGTTCAAAACTGACGGTCATCACTCACAGAAAAGATTCGAGACGACATGAAGAACTTGGAGACCTCAAGTGAAGAAGAAACTGCTGCCACCATGCTACCAGCGCTCGGCGCGCCGACCATGCCTTTGGAACCAGACCCATTGGGACGCACCAGAACTCGAACGCTCCCACCTACCGTAACAACATCGACCGCATGCACCACGCCGAACAATGCTACCATTGAAGCAGCGCCCGACGTGCCCATCCCACCTCCTACTGCCACACATGCCAAGCATCGCCAAGCCGTGGATCCAGTTGTAATCGACGGTGCCATCCTTCCAGCTCCCATGCTTGCTGGACAGCAGAAAAACCTCGACGATCTGATGCAGACTATCATCACCAGACTCGATAGCCAGGACAGGCGAACAGCCGAGTGAATTGATGCACTCCCTACAACATAAGAAGCAACGCAAGATCAGATCAACACGTTCCAGCGACTTAACGCACAAGCGTCGACATGCAAGTGATCCTGCCGACCAGGACACATTGCCACACCAACCTTCGCCAATCAAAGAACTCTAGGCGAGGCACAAACACCGGTCGACGTTTATCATTGTAGGATCTGTCGACGACTACACTAGGGTGACACGTTCAACGATCATCGTAGCAAAAGAAGCTTACCATAATCAAATCGACGACCAGCGAGCTCGTCTCTTTCAATGACGACCTCGCAAGCTTCCCACAAACCCGTCTCTCGATCTACCTGAAATCGGGAACCGCGCACATCAAGTTCGAGGGTGACCTCACCACGACTAACCTCGAAACTAGTACGCCGCCTTCCGAGATCACTCATACCGACCTCACAATGGAGAAAACCAGGTAGTAGCGCCGCCCTCACCTCGGGAGATCCCGTCCTCTCCAACGAACCCAGATCGGAGGAATCAGTGACCTCGGTATCGCAAGGGTGATCATCGAAACCACCATGTCACCCTCTGATCCGATGACCAACGATGGTGATGCCTTCAAACGTATCATCCTCGGTTGTGCCGCCCAGGGTCACGCTGCCCTCACGAAGATCAGCAGTATCCGGACCTACAAATTCTCGATCGCGTCGCCCTCCGCTCCTAGAAACGCCAACCTCGTTCTCATCCCTTCCTTGCTGATCCCTTCTCTCGCTCACAATAGTGCTAGAAACCGATTCTTTACGCCGACCTTTGGCCCGCTAGGTTTCACGAAAATATCGCCAACCTCCAACTAGCGGGGAATCTTGCCGATCAACCATCTCAAAGGAAGCGAGATCGACCGCTGTTTTCGCCGATGCCACCCATCAAAGATTCGGATTCACGCAACAACTTCACAATGTAGAGCTTACAGCTCAACATTGGTGATCAATTCTCAGCCCAACACCGCTACTCATTTTCTCGCATGTCTCGGAGCTAAACGGTAAGTTCAACCTCATCACTCAAAAAAAAAAAAAAAGAACGCTCGACATATCGAGCTCATCAGCACTTCAAAAGAAGACATCTATAAAAACAAATTATTACACTCGCAAGAGTACACTTAGTCAAACAAGCTCTCTCGAACGAGTCCGTCTTAACGAGTGTCCAGCTTCTACATTGTCGCCCTGGCCAGGTGTACGATTTAAAATGTGTTCCACATGGATGCAGCGGTGAAATAATCCGCACAAAAAAAAGCTGACCCAGTTTCGCAATCAGCTAGCAAACGGTCAAGTTTGGATAAGCCAAGTCCTTACTTGCATTCTTTTGCTGACCTCGTGGCACACACAAGGTAAGGAGGACACCATGACCGCACCTAAAAGGTACAACGAGCTCATCTCAACTACCACTCTAAAACTTGGTATTCAAAACACGTATTAGGATAAGCCGAGAAACGTCTCGCCCCGTAAAATACATCTCGAAACCAAGGAAAAAAGCCGAGCATGTCTCGCACTAGCTTGAGGGTGCCTGAACTAATAAGTCAAGTTCCAACTTGCATGTTCTTGCCAAACCCAAACACCCACAGGATAAGCTAGACATAAAAGCCGCACCTAAAAGTACGGCGAGTCCGTCTCGCCTATCGCTTTACTCTATGTGGACCTGCACTCTACAGTTTGGTGCCCACCTCCAGCTTGGCGCCTACCTCAAGCTTGGTGCCAACCTCCAGCTTGGCGCCTACCTCAAGTTTGGTGCCGAGCTCCAGCTTGGTGCCGAGCTCCAGCTTGGTGCCTACCTCAAAATTGGTGCCGACCTCCAGCTTGGTCCCTACCTCCAGCTTGGTGCCTACCTCTAGCTTGGTGCTTACCATAAGTTTGGTATCTACCTCAAGCTTGGTGTCGACCTCCAACTTGGCGCCTACCTCAAGCTTGTTGCCCACCTACAGTTTGGCGTCTACCTCCAGCTTGGCGCCTACCTCAAGCTGGGTGCCGCCTCCAGCTTGGCGCCTACCTTAAGTTTGGTGCCGACCTCCAGCTTGGTGCCTACCTCAAACTTGGTATCGACCTCAAACTTGGTGCCTACCTCCAGCTTGGCGCCTACCTCAGGCTTGCAATTCTCAAGCTTGCCGCCCTCGCGCTCGCTTACCTTACTTTTGCCGCACTCAAGCTTGCTTCCCTCACGCTCGCCACCCTCGCGCTTGATGCCTTTACGTTCGACGCCCTCACGCTTGACGCTCTCGATGGAGACCTCCACTCTCAAGCGTGGTGCCGACGTCCACTCTCGTTCTCTGTACCGATCTCTACTCTCATTCTCGGTGCAAACCTCACAACCTTCTCCCACACTATCACAAGTGCCGACCTCAAGTTGACGATTAAACCTCTCCTTGTCGCTCCCATGAGAGGACATGGGACGCAAGCACACAACATGAGCACCAATCTCATCTCGCTGATCTGAAAACTTTCGTCTATCGCACAAGTGCTGATCTCCGTTTGCTGATCTCTCCTCTCACTCGCAAGATCAACCTCTTCTTGCCGATCTCCTTCCTTGCTTGCGAGACCGACCTCGAGATCACTCTCGAACGTGTGAGAACCAAAACTCAACTCGTCGACCTCCTCTCGCTCATATCGTCGACCTCCACTTGCCGATCTTCTCTCGCTCATTTCACCGACTTCCGCTTGTCGATCTTCGTCCTCACACGTAGAACCGACCTTAGAATCATTCTCGATCGCGTGAGATCTGAACTCAACTCGCCGACCTCAACCTCACTCTCGCCAGGGTAGGAGCTGACCACGGAGCTCGCCCCCACGGTAGGACAAGCGCCGACCTGGAATGAGGATTTGCCGACCTCCAGAGCATCACATAGCATCCCGTCAACCTCAATCTGCCGATCAATGGGCTCGCGCCGACCTCTCTCACCTCAACCTCGAATCAACGACTCTCGCCCGACAACCGCCGCCCTCGGTGGCATCGCGCAATCCCCGCTTAAAAGTTTATTCCCTAAATCAATCTGAAGCAATCAGCCCGAGCAGGCATATTCACAGACAATTCGAGCACGCCCGCTGATCGTAGTAGAACTGTCGCTCTCCGGACTAAGGGGGGACTATTGTTGGATATGGATTTCGCCCTAATATGCCGCTCGGTCCAACAAGAGCTTAAATTGTGACTTCGGCGCGACAAATTTGGGAAAAAGTCTATTAAGCTCCGCAGAGGGCAATTTCGAAATTCGTGCAAAAACCCTAGAGTGCTCTAACTCTACACTCACCTATAAATAGCTCAATACATTTATTGGAAACCTCATTCTGACTCCTGGACATTACCCAGAGAGCAAGACTTCACATCGAAAACATATTTAATTGCCTTTTCTGTAATTCGTTTCTACCTTTGAGATAGTCATTTTTCTGGTCGGCAACTTGTCTGTAAGCTGACGAACTCTCACTATTTGAATTAACGACCTTATTTTGTTAATAAAAGACTTGCTCCATTCTTTCCCTGCAAAATCTTATTTATTAGTATTGTACTCATCCCGGTACAAACATTCTCTCTTCTCTTTGCTATTCTTCTTTTCTTTGCTGCACCTGGTGAGTAAATATTATCGTATACTATAATATGCAAGCCAAAATGAGGTTACAAATTTTTCTTTTATAAATTACAATTTATTCGACATTAACCTTGAGGTATATACATGTAGAAGCACCAACAATGGTGAAGGCACAGAAGCTGTGTGGGAGGCCAAGTACTGGGACTATGCGAGGAATTTGTAATTTTAGTAATTTTGCGTGCAGGGATCATTGCATATTATATGTAAGTAGTAATAATATAAGAAAAATGAAAACAAAGGAAATGGGTGACATGACGATGAAGCAAAAACATAAAATTAAGTTTCATATAAAATGGAAAAACGGGAGATTTAAATTAATCTCAAATCAAAACCAGTTATGGACAATGGAGCGAGCTTTACAAATTAATGGTTCGCATGATCGCATCAGTGTCGCCAGATGCGTCGGTTCATCTTTCACGATCTTCTTTCCAAACATTAAACCGTTTAAACTACTTCTTGACTAAGTCAAATTAACTAGCCGCCCATGTGAACGATGTGACACTCGACTCAAAGCCAAAGCAGCCACTTAAGCAACAAAGATAGCGATGCAACCCATCCATAGGGAAAGATATGTGGTGGAGAAACCAGCCGTCAACAATGAATAGACCAGAATGTTATCTTTGATATTTCTACTAGAAGACGCTTAGTGTTAATTTCTGGGGTTATAGTCTGTGATTATACGATGCACTAATAGAAGACTAGGTCACTATCATTTCATTATAAATAGAGGTTAATCTAAACCTGATTTCATCACATAACACATACATACATATTACATACATTGAAAACAAAATTGTGATAATCATCATGGCTAAGTTTGCTTCCATCATCACCCTTATCTTTGCTGCTCTTGTTCTCTTTGCTGCTTTCGGTGAGTAAATGATCTTATCATATGAATGAAAACTGTGTGTTTAAATGTTATTTTCATTTATTTTATAACTAACCCTGAGATATTATTAGGTACTTGCGTGTTAATGTTTCCTACCGGAAGATATCGATGGTGTCTACGTGGTTAATTTGTAAGGTTACCACACTATTGCACGATGACCAGAAAACGACCGACACACCACCATTTCGTTCTATTTAAAGTTTGAACTTATGCTTCTTTCCTTACTTCACAATCATACATCGGAAACAAAGAAATCATAGTCATGGCTAAGTTTGCTTCCATCTTCTCTCTTCTCTTTGCTATTCTTGTTTTCTTTGCGGCACTCGGTGAGTAATTATCTTATCATATGCATGGCAAAATGAGGTAATAAGTTTTTATTTATATATTAAGATTTATTCGATAATTGTTTGTAATAATTATTAACCTTGAGGTATTTAATACCTGTAGAAGCACCAACAATGGTGGAAGCACAAAAGCTGTGTGAGAGGCCAAGTATTGGGACTGCGCGAGGAATTTGTAGTGTCAGTAATTTTCCGTGCAGGGATCATTGCATCCGAGTTGAGAAAGCAGCACAAGGATCTTGCAAATTTCAATTCCCAATTAACAAGTGTCTCTGTGTCTTTCCATGTTAATAGACTACAATATTTTAATGCTTAATATTATGCGTTTAATTCATATAAAATTAGTCTGTATCACTCCATGAGTGAGCTTATGACATATACCAGTTATGATTATGTTGGTTTCTTATAATATTATAAACTTTTATTCTCTTGCCCATATTATACTATTCATGTCACACGAACATCATTTGCAATAAGACTTGATAACTTCTCTATAATGTATATAGACAAGAGGAACACAACATCATCTCCAACAAAACAAAAATGTCAGAAACAAAAACTGGTGGTGCTTTGAAACTTTGATTCGAAGCTTTGAACCGTTTAATCATTTTGAGATTCTTGACCAAGTCAAATTAACCAGTTTCTTAGGGTACATTTGATAGAGAGATAGTCTAATATAGTAATATATGGTTGAAAAAACAGCCATCGACTTATTATGAACATGCGTGTCAACATCTTATATGTATTATTAGCTACTTGCCTACGTGTTAATGTTTTCTACTGGAAGATGGTATGTACGTGGTTAATTTGTGAGGTTAACACACTATTGTACGCTGACAAGAAAACGACAGACACACCACCATTTTTCGTTATATTTAAAGTTAGAACTTATGCTTCTTTCCTTACACTTCACACTCATATAATACATCGGGAACAAAGTAATCATACAGTCATGGCTAAGTTTGCTTCCATCCTCTCTCTTCTCTTTGCTATTCTTCTTTTCTTTGCTGCACTTGGTGAGTAAATATTATCTTATAATATGCATGCCAAAATGAGGTTATAAATTTTTCATTTTATAAAATTACGATTTATTCGACAGTAACCTTGAGGTATATATATATACATGTAGAAGCACCAACAATGGTGGAGGCACAGAAGCTGTGTGGGAGGCCAAGTACTGGGACTATGCGAGGAATTTGTAATTTTAGTAATTTTGCGTGCAGGGATCATTGCATCCGAGTTGAGGGAGCAAAACATGGATCTTGCAACGTTGCCTTCCCAGTTAACAAGTGTTCCTGTTTCTTCCCATGTTAATCGACTAGAAATTTGTGACGGTTAATTGTGAAATTCACATAAAATAAGTCTGTCTCATTCCATGAGTGGACATGTACCAGATATGATTATGTTGGTTTCTTATAATATTATAAACTTGTACGCATACCGTTGCGCCCATATTAAATTGTTCATGTCACACGAACAACATTTGCAGTAAGGACTGAGAAATTCTCTAATAAGGGCACATAATAAAGAATTTGAACGTAACCAAGAGGAACACAACATCATCTCCAGTTTAATGAAAAATTGGTTTTACTTTGGCGATTATTCAACTACATAATTAAAAAAAAAGTAAGAAACAAAAAAATGGTGGTGCTTTCAAACTCTGAGTTGAAGCTTTGAACCATTTAATCATCTTGAGATTCTTGACCTAGTCAGATTAACCAGTTTATTAGGTTACATTTGATAGAGATATAGTCTAATATGTGGTCGAAAAACCAGCCATCGACAACTGTTCAACAACTTATCTTTATGTTATTATCTACTTGCGTGTTAATTATATTGTCTACTATGTATGTGTTTAATTTGTGGGGACAAGTAAAACACTAAGTCCCCACCATTTCATTACAAATATAGTTTGATATACATTGAACTACAGTAGTAATAGTCATCAACTCATCATGGCTTTTTGCTTTCATCATCACCGTTCTATTTGCTGCTTCTTTCATCTTTGGTGCTCATGGTGAGTAATGATCTTATGATAATGCATGGCAAAATGGCAACTTAATTAGAATTTATTTGACAACACATATATTTTACTAATAAGTTAATAGCGATCTTGAGTTCTTTATAAAAGAATTAACTAATCTTGAGTTATGAATGCAGAAGTTGTGCCAAAAGAGAAGTGGGTGATGGTCATGAAATAGTTTAAACAACATTGTGTCCAAGAATAAATGCATAGTTGGGGGAGCAAGACATGGATCTTGCAACGTTGTCTTTGTTTCTTCGCATCTTAATGTACCAAAATTCTTGGTGCTTTATTGTGTGTTGGGTATTATACGCAGATTAGCCCAGTCCTAATTAAGTGTAACATATATGTTCATGTTCATGAGATTTAAATTAACCTCAAATCAAAACCAGATTTACAAATTAATGATCCGCATCAGTGTCGACAGATGCATCGGTTCATTTTTCACGAACTTCTTTCCAAACATTGAACCGTTTAAACTACTTGTTGACCGAGTCAAATTAACTAGCCGCCCATGTGAACGATGTGATACTTGACTCCAAGCCAAAGCAGCCACTTAAGTTACAAAGATAACGATGCAACCCATCCATAGGGAAAGACATGTGGTGGAGAAACCAGCCGTCAACAATGAATATACCAGAATGTTATCTTTGATATTTCTACTAGAAGACGCTTAGTGTTTAATTTGTGGGGTTACGGTCCGTGATTAAACGATGCACAAATCGAAGACTAGTTCACCATCATTTCATTATAAATAGAGGTTAATCTAAACCTTATTTCATCACACAACACATACATACATATTACATACATTGAAAACAAAATTGTGATAATCATCATGGCTAAGTTTGCTTCCATCATCACCCTTATCTTTGCTGCTCTTGTTCTCTTTGCTGCTTTCGGTGAGTAAATGATCTTATCATATGAAATGAAAATTGTGTGTTTAAATGTTATTTTCAATTATTTTGATAACTAACCTTGAGAGATATATTCAGAGGCACCGTCAATGGTGGAAGCACAGAAGTTGTGCGAGAGGCCAAGTGGAACATGGTCAGGAGTTTGTGGAAACAATAATGCTTGCAAGAATCAGTGCATTAATCTTGAAGGAGCACGTCATGGTTCTTGCAACTATGTCTTCCCATATCACAGATGTATCTGTTACTTCCCATGTTAATCTCCCAAAACCCAAATATCATTGGTGCTTAAACGTGTGTATTTTACATAAAATAAGTCTGTGTTACTCTATGAGTGACTTTATGGCATGCATGCAAGTTTATGTTTCAATGTTTAGTTGGACTTTGTTGTTATAATACTCCATATAAATGTAATATGTACAACGTAAGACTGTTTCTTTCTATTTCGTATTTGTCTACAGCAGGCGACACCCCAACAGAACCACTAATTTTTATTTATCGAAAACATAAAAACAGAGAAACACACGACCATTAAATGACTTACGAATATGCATGTCAAAAACAAATTTCTCATTTATATAAGAAAAATCTAGGACGTCACGTTTTATCACTATAGCCAGGTGAAACCCCCAATTTAATAGTTTGATCAGGCTACCAAATTATGCATGGTGGAGAAATGAAATATTGATTGAGAGAGTTGAATGACGGGGGAAAAGATCCAAATTTTTTACGAAAAATTCAGAAAATTCAGGATTATGGATTTAATAGTTTGATCAGATTAATTCCTTTAGGAATTACCGAAAAATTCATGCAAAGTGGTGAATTAGTCTTTATTTTTAGGCTTTTATGGTAATCCTTTTACGATTTTTTTTACAGTTATTTTGCCAATTCCTTTGCTAATGAATTTACAATTTATACCTAGCTAATTTAACTAATTAATCCACCAAATTTTGATGAATTTCACCGTTTATTTCTTTAATCACCCTGAACTAGAGGCTCCAATTAGTCCATTAGGTTCAGACCATTACGGGCAACTAAAGGTTAATATAGGTATTGTATTCCCGTTTCGGTTTTCAGTGTAGCCTATTACGGCCTATTACGTACAAGGGTCAGGCTATGACCAACACTTGTTTGGTTATCCATAGCCGACTAATGTATGGTTAAAGGTGTTTCTAGGTGGATTCTTAATGGCGGAAATCTCGTGAGAACGGTTTCTTGTTCTGCAAACTTGGCGGAACAATGCTAGCTGTTCCTGAGATCAACCAAACCATGTCGATATACACTTACCCTAACTGTGAAAATATCTGACATATCAAAATACTAGTGTAACTATGGCTTAGTTAAGATCTTATTCTCTTGAGTCTTGACCACACATCAGCAGATTAAGCAGCCGCTATGTAAACGATGTATCATAAGGTCAAAGCCAAAGCAGCCATTTAGATATTATTAGGGGGGAAATATATGGTGGAGAAACCAGTAGCTATCAGCGTACTATATATGCATAAGTGAAGATCTTATCTGTTAATATTAGCTACTAGAAGACACTGTGTTTAATTGGTGAGGTTATTACTACGTGGTTATACAATGCACAAGTTGAAGACTAACACACTATCATCATTTCATTATAAATAGAGGTTGATCTTAAGCTTATTTCTTCACACAAAATAAAATAGTGATAATCATCATGGCTAAGTTTGCTTCCATCATCACCCTTATCTTTGCAGCACTTTTTCTCTTTGCTGCTTTTGGTGAGTAATATCATATGAATGAAAATTTTGTGTTTCAATGATATTTTCCTTTATTTTGATAACTAACCTAGAGATATATACATACATATGCAGAGACACCGTCAATGGTGGAAGCACAGAGGTTGTGCGATAGGCCTAGTAAGACATGGTCAGGGGTTTGTGGAAACAATAGTGCTTGCAAGAATCAGTGCATTAACCTTGAGGGAGCACAACATGGATCTTGCAACTATGCCAACCCAACTCACAAGTGTATTTGTTTCTTCTCATGTTAGGCTTTGAATAGGAAGACAGAAAAATAACATATCACTCTTTAATGTAGTCCTCCTATCACTAAGTTACCATTCAAGAATTTTTTTTACTTTTAAAAGTTAATGCAGATGAACTGTATGCAGTTCATATTTTTTTTGTCCTTTTGTGGTAAATGCAGGAGAAATACATGCAGATTTGGTCTACAGCTTTTTTGATGATGTTCACCTTTGATCTGCATTTAAAACAACCAAATATTTGATCTATTTTTATTTTGCTTGATCTGCTTGAACCACTTGTTCTATTCTGCCTGACATGTTTTCTCCATTTAAGGCCTTAATCTCCCCCAAATCTTTGCTGCTTAAATGTGTGTATTTTATATAAATAAGTCTATGTCGCTCTGTGTGAGTGACTTTATGACATGCATATTTATGTTTTAATGTTTGGTTGGACTTTTGTTTCTATAGTAATATAAATACTTTGTGTTTTTTTAAGCCATGACTGTTTCTTCTTGTCTAATTTCTCCACTGTGTAATTGGACAGAATAAAGAGTATTAGAGGTACCCGAACAACATCTCCAGTTTCACAAGAAAGTGGAATGTATTGTATAGCTGATTCAATTTAAGAAAGAAAAAAAGGTAATCAGTAAGAATAAAATTATAATCTATGAATCCAACCCCCTTAAACTAATTAAAAAAAAAAACTTGTGTCTAAGATCCACGACTATCCTATGCAAAGTTGGTTTAGTTTAGTTTTAATTTTAATCGCCTATTTGACTAAATTAAACAGATGCATGTCTATACGTTGTGGCAATATATATGCAGAAGCACCAATAAATTAATGGTGGAAGCACAAAAGTTACGCGAAAAACCAAGTGGGACATGGTCAGAAATTTGGGAAAACAATAAATGCATACAAGAATAAGTGCATTAAGCTTGAGGTATCTAAAATTATTGAGTTTCACTTAGCCGATTACGCAGGCCACTACGAGCAAAGGTTTAGATCTTGTTCTGCGTTTCAATTTTGCTCATTACTTTTCAAGGTTTAGGCTCTCTATTTCCGGTTAGGATTTCTACTGAATTCCAAATTTATGGTCTGTTTATCCATAGGCGACTTACCTAATTTCGCAGTTTCTGCCCTTTCAGTTCCACCGGCCCCCTCCTCTCCTTCTGATAGTTATAGTCGTCGAGCCAAGGGGCGATATGAAGAACGCACACTCATTAATTTTTGACGTGCTATAACCGGAAATATTTGACCATTTAGTTTAATTTTTGACGTGCTATCTAATTTAGCTTCCGAAGTCTTTATTCGACAAAGGACAAGTACACTTGCCCAGTTGCCCTAACTGTGGACATAGATTCACCGAGGGTTGAGACAACCATTTTCAGCATTATCAGGACGATTAAGAAAAAGAAAAATGTTTAGGTCGCTCATGTTCTTCGTATCATAGTCTTTGGGCAAACGACAAGATTTTGTGTAAATGCCAATCTTTAATTTCATTTTATTCTGATAGCTAAGAAAACCTCAAAGCTAAATTAGATATAGAGACCAACCATAATTTTAATTGAGTAGGGATTTTAAGTTGTGCGGTTAAAGGAACGAATATATGTTATACACTTCTTAATTAATAACTTAAGTTGCACAGAGGAATTCATCTTATATATTGGATAAATAATTTCAAGAAAATTATATTGGATAAGAGAATATTAGAGACAGGTGACATCTTATTAGAGTATTGAGGTTATTTCTTGCGATTCAAGCAAATAACCAATTATAGTATCCTTGATCCCATTTTCTCTTCTAGCTCTATACGCTCTTGTAACAAACGGTGAAAAACTCTGTACAAAACGTAAAGACTTGTGTAACTCGATCGGCTTGGTTAAAATTTTAAAAAACTTTTCTTGAGTCTTGACAACACCGGATTAAGCAGCCGCCTGCGTAAAAGATGTATTATTAGCTCAAAGCCAAAGCAACCACTTAGATATCATTAGAGAAAAATATGTGGTGGAGAAACCAGCCATCAATTATGAATAAATCAAGATCTTATCTGTTAATATCAGCTATACTAGAAGACACTGCGTGATTAATTTGTGGGGTTGCGATCCGTGATAATACAATGCACAAATACAAGACTAACTTACCATCATTTCATTATAAATAGAGGCTGATCTTAAGCTTATTTCAACACACAACACCTACATACATATAGACTTTGAAAACAAAATAGCGGCAATCATCATGGCTAAGTTTGCTTCCATCATCACCTTTATCTTCGCTGCTCTTGTTCTCTTTGCTGCTTTTGGTGAGTAATGATCTTATCAAAGGAATGAAAAATGTGTTTTATTTTCATTTATTTTGATAACTAACCATGAGAAATATATACATACATCTGCAGAAGCACCGTCAATGGTGGAAGCACAGAAGTTGTGCGAGAGGCCCAGTGGGACATGGTCAGGAGTTTGCGGAAACAATAATGCTTGCAAGAATCAGTGCATTAATCTTGAAGGAGCACGTCATGGTTCTTGCAACTATAAATTCCCAGCTCACAGATGTATCTGTTACTTCCCATGTTAATCAACCAAAAACTTTTGGTGCTTAAACACGTGTGTATTTTACATAAAATAAGTCTGTGTTGCTCGCTATGAGTGATGTTATGACATGCAAATTTATGTTTTAATGTTTGGTTTGACTTTGTCGCTATATAATATAAAATCTTTTTTGTATTTCATGCCATAAATATTTCTTCTTATCTATTTTGTGTTTGTCTTCAATACGGTCATATTCAAAAGGACTGAGAATTTCTCCAGTTATAATTGGGAAAATGAAAGAGTATTCATCCTAGAGGTACCCTAACAACATCTTCAATTTCCCAACTTGATATAGCTAATTCAAGTTGAAAAGAAGAAAAGGTGGTGGTGTGTTCAGTAAGATACTATATATTATATATATATATATATATATATACTGATCCACGACAAAGCTTTTAGGTTTCCACTTACATGACCGAATCATAATATGCCAAAGGAAATTTTTATTTACAAGTTTTTGTAGGAAGTTCACGTTAAATCACTAGAGTAAAATTACAATTCAATAGATTGACCAGACTATATCAAATTCACGTTAAAGAAATGAAATATTATTTATTAGTTAAATTATGGTAATGAAAGAACTCAAGATCTGGCTATTCATTTTTCTAATATTGTGTATTAAAAAGCTTTGCGTAAAAAAGGTGCCTATGTTGGTGATAAATCAAGAAAATATACAAAGTTTAGGTTACGGTTTTGATTTCGAACTTAAAAGATTGTGTTTCCAACAAAGGTTTCGATTTCAGGCCGTGGTCTAGATTTCCGGTCAAATTTTCAATTTAGATTTATCTTACGGATAGGATTGTAGTCTCAATTAGTTTGATTTTAATTTAAATCGAGCATTTGACTAAACTAAATATATATATATATATATATATATATATATATATTCACCAATAATGGTGGAAGCACAAAAGTTGGGAAGTTGTGCAACAGTGCAAGATGCCAAGTGCAGGAGTTTGTAGAAATAATGAGTGAATTAGCCTTGAAAAGACACATTAACGATGCTATTTTCCGGGATGACGATCTCTTTGTCCGCAAGAATTACTATATTGTAGTAAGCCTATATTTTGACTACAGTTATGTCTTTTTAAAATAATTTTATTGACGCTTTAAACTTTAAAATTAATTTTTCTGTTTGAGATTTTGATGGATCAAAAAAATAAAAAAAAGTTGGCTGATTCTTATTTTGTTAAAAAGAAAAAGGTAAAAAAATATATTTTATGTGGTGTGAACATGTGACCAATTCTCTTAGTTAGAACTTAGAAGTAGGTTTCCACCATACTAACGAATTTTTGTTGTAAAACAGGCCGATTAAATACATATTACTATGGCAGCTGCAAGCACCAGTTTGGCTGGCTTGTACCCTTCGGTTCTGTCTGTTTTGCGACGCTACGAAACAATAATATCGGTCAATGTGACCAATGTAGCATTAACTCAAATCCAAAGCAGCCACTTAGATATTTAGAGAAAAATATGTGGTGGAGAAACCAGCCATCAATTATGAATATATCAAGATATCTAATATCAGCTACTAGAAGACACTGCGTGATTAATTTGTGGGGTCGCGATCCGTGATAATACGATGCACAAATAGAAGACTAAACTAACCATCATTTCATTATAAATAGAGGCTGATCTAGCTTATTTAATCACACAACACATACATACATACATGCATAAAAACAAAATAGTGATAATCATCATGGCTAAGTTTGCTTCCATCATCACCCTTATTTTTGCAGCTCTTTTTCTCTTTGCTGCTTTTGGTGAGTAATGATGAACGAAGATTCTGTGTTTTAAATGCTATTTTCCTTTATTTTGATACCTAACATATGCAGAGACACCGTCAATAGTGGAAGCACAGAGGTTGTGCGATAGGCCTAGTAAGACATGGTCAGGGGTTTGTGGAAACAATAGTGCTTGCAAGAATCAGTGCATTAACCTTGAGGGAGCACGACATGGATCTTGCAACTATGCCAACCCAACTCACAAGTGTATTTGTTTCTTCTCATGTTAATCTCCCCAAAATCTTTGTTGCTTAAATGTGTGTATTTTACATAAATAAGTCTATGTCGCTCTGTGTAAGTGACTTTATGACATGCATATTTATGTTTTAATGTTTGGTTGGACTTTTGTTTCTATAGTAATATAAATACTTTGTGTTTTCTAAGCCATGACTGTTTCTTCTTGTCTAATTTGTCTTATTTTCGAAAGGACCGAGAATTTCTCCACTGTGTAATTGGGCAGAATAAAGAGTATTAGAGGTACCCGAACAACATCTCCAGTTTCACAAGAAAGTGGAATGTATTGTATAGCTGATTCAATTTAAGAAAGAAAAAAAGGTGGCGGTAATCAGTAAGAATAAAATTCAAATCCAACCCCCTTAAACTAATTTAAAAAAAAACTTGTGTGACTTGTGTCTAAGATCCACGACTATCCTATGCAAAGTTGGTTTAGTTTAGTTTTAATTTATCGCCTATTTGACTAAATTAAACAGATGTATATATTGTGGCAATATATATGCAGAAGCACCAATAATGATGGAAGCACAAAAGTTACCCGAAACACCAAGTGGGACATGGTCAGAATTTTGGGAAAACAATAATGCATACAAATAAGTGCATTAACCTTGAGGTATCTAAAATTATTGAGTTTCACTTAGCCGATTACATTGCCAGGCCACTACGAGCAAAGGTTTAGATCTTGTTCTGCGTTTCAATTTTGCTCATTACTTTTCAAGGTTTAGGCTCTCTATTTCCGGTTCAGATTTCTACTGAATTCCAAAATTATGGGTTGTTTATCCATAGGCGACTTACCTAATTTCGCAGTTCCTGCCCTTTCAGTTCCGCCGGCGCCCCTCCTCTCCTTCTGATAGTTATAAAATTTTATAGTTGTCGAGTCAAGGGGCGACATGAAGAACGCACACTCATTAATTTTTGACGTGCTATAACCGGAAATATTTGACCGTTTAGTTTAATTTGTTTGACTTTGGCTCATATGGTTGGCTTCCGAAGTCTTTGTTAGACAAAGGACAGTCAAAGTACACTTGCCCTAACTGTGGACATAGATTCACCGAGGGTTGAGACAACCATTTTTAGCATTATCAGGACGATTAAGAAAAAGAAAAATGTTTAATTAGGTCGCTCATGTTCTTCGTATCATAGTCTTTGGACAAACGACAAGATTTTGTGTAAATGTCAATCTTTATTTTCATTTTATTCTGTTATATAGCTAAGAAAACCTCAAAGCTAAATTAGATATAGAGACCAACCATAATTTTAATTGCGTAAGGATTTTAAGTTGTGCGGTTAAAGGAACGAATATATGTTATACACTTCTTAACTTAACTTGCACAAACGATTCATCATATTGGATAAACAATTTCAAGAAAATTAAATTGGAGAAGAGAATATTAGAGACAGGTGACATCTTATTAGAGTAATGAGGTTATTTCTTGCGATTCAAGCATATAACCAGTTATAGTATCCTTGATCCCATTTTCTCTTCTAGCTCTATACGCTCTTGTAACGAACGGTGAAAAACTCTGTACAAATCATAAAGACTTGTTTAACTCGATCGGCTTGGTTAAAAAATAAAAAAAAACTTTTCTTGAGTCTTGACAACATCAGATTCAGCAGCCGCCTGCGTAAAAGATGTATTATTAGCTCAAAGCCAAAGCAACCACTTAGATATCATTAGAGAAAAATATGTGGTGGAGAAACCAGCCATCAATTATGAATAAATCAAGATCTTATCTGTTAATATCAGCTATACTAGAAGACACTGCGTGATTAATTTGTGGGGTTGCGATCCGTGATAATACAATGCACAAATAGAAGACTAACTCACCATCATTTCATTATAAATAAAGGCTGATCTTAAGCTTATTTCAACACACAAGAAATACATACATACATACTTTGAAAACAAAATAGCGGCAATCATCATGGTTAAGTTTACTTCCATCATCACCCTTATTAGCGCTCGGCATATAATCCGAAATCGAACAAACCGATCCGAACCGATCCGAAAAAACCAATTAGGATCGGTTTCAGTTTCTCAGTTAAAACCGATCGATTTTCCTATTGAGTGTGATTCCGATTTTCAGATTTAAACCGATCCGAACTGAAATCTGATCGGTTATCCGTTAAACCGAATTCCCAACTAATTTTTAGGGGCATTGGTATTATTTTTGGGCTTCTAACCCAAGCCCATTAACTATAAACAGATATTTTTAAAAAAATTAATAAATATTTGATGAAAGGAGGATTTGAACCGTAGACGTTATGGCTGCAGGACATACACGCTAACCATTTGAGCTGTTAAAACTATTTGGCTTTACTTTCCAAATGATATATATAAGGGATTCAGTTTCAGTTCGGATTTTAAAAAAAATTGAAAACCGATCCGAATCCGAGCCGATCCAATCCGAAAAACAGTCAGATTCTAAATGGATTTTATACATCTCAATCTGAAAAATCCGAAATCCAAAAAATCTGATCCGATCTGAACCGAAAATCCGAATGCCCAGGGCTAACCTTTATCTTCGCTGCTCTTGTTCTCTTTGCTGCTTTTGGTGAGTAATGATCTTATCAAAGAGATGAAAAATGTGTTTTATTTTCATTTATTTTGATAACTAACCATGAGAAATATATACATACATATGCAGAAGCACCGTCAATGGTGGAAGCACAGAAGTTGTGCGAGAGGCCGAGTGGGACATGGTCGAGAGTTTGCGGAAACAATAATGCTTGCAAGAATCAGTGCATTAATCTTGAAGGAGCACGTTATGGTTCTTGCAACTATAAATTCCCAGCTCACAGATGTATCTGTTACTTCCCATGTTAATCAACCAAAAACTTTTGGTGCTTAAACACGTGTGGATTTTACATAAAATAAGTCTGTGTTGCTCGCTATGAGTGATGTTATGACATGCACATTTATGTTTTAATGTTTGGTTTGACTTTGTCGCTATAAATATTAATCTTTTCTGTATTTCATGCCATAAATATTTCTTCTTATCTATTTTGTGTTTGTCTTCAATACGATCATATTCAAAAGGACCGAGAATTTCTCCAGTATAATTGGGAAAATGAAAGAGTATTCATCCTAAAGAGGTACCCTAACAACATCTTCAATTTCCCAACTTGATATAGCTAATTCAAGTTGAAAAGAAGAAAAGGTGGTGGTGTGTTCAGTAAGATACTATAATATATATACTGATCCACGACAAAACTATCAGGTTTCCACTTACATGACCGAATCATAATATGCCAAAGGAAATTTTTATTTACAAGTTTTTGTAGGAAGTTCACGTTAAATCTAGAGTAAAATTACAATTCAATAGATTGACCAGACTATATCAAATTCACGTTAAAGAAATGAAATATAATTTAAATTTATTAGTTAAATTATGGTAATGAAAGAACTCAAGATCTGGCTATTCATTTTTCTAATATTGTGTATTAAAAAGCTTTGCGTAAAAAGAGGTGCCTATGTTGGCGATAAATCAAGAACATATACAAAGTTTAGGTTACGGTTTTGATTTCGAACTTAAAAGCTTATGTTCCCAACAAACGTTTCGATTTTAGGCCCTGGTCTAGATTTCCGGTCAAATTTTCAATTTTAGATTTATCTTACGGATAGGATTGTAGTCCCAATTAGTTTGATTTTAATTTAAATCGAGCATTTGACTAAACTAAATATATATATATATATATATATATATATATATATTCACCAATAATGGTGGAAGCACAAAAGTTGGGAAGTTGTGCAACAGTGCAAGATGCCAAGTGCAGGAGTTTGTAGAAATAATGAGTGAATTAGCCTTGAAAAGACACATTACGATGCTATTTTCCGGGATGACGATCTCTTTGTCCGCAAGAATTACTATATTGTAGTAAGCCTATATTTTGACTACAGTTATGTCTTTTTAAAATAATTTTATTGACGCTTTAAACTTTAAAATTAATTTTTCTGTTTGAGATTTTGATGGATCAAAAAAATAAAAAAAAGTTGGCTGATTCTTATTTTGTTAAAAAGAAAAAGGTAAAAAAATATATTTTATGTGGTGTGAACATGTGACCAATTCTCTTAGTTAGAACTTAGAAGTAGGTTTCCACCATACTAACGAATTTTTGTTGTAAAACAGGCCGATTAAATACATATTACTATGGCAGCTGCAAGCACCAGTTTGGCTGGCTTGTACCCTTCGGTTCTGTCTGTTTT
The DNA here is from genome assembly GCF_000633955.1 of Camelina sativa. NCBI lineage: Eukaryota > Viridiplantae > Streptophyta > Magnoliopsida > Brassicales > Brassicaceae > Camelina > Camelina sativa. The sequence continues at coordinate 24,392,570 of NC_025691.1, forward strand.
GCGACGCTACGAAACAATAATATCGGTCAATGTGACCAATGTAGCATTAACTCAAATCCAAAGCAGCCACTTAGATATTTAGAGAAAAATATGTGGTGGAGAAACCAGCCATCAATTATGAATATATCAAGATATCTAATATCAGCTACTAGAAGACACTGCGTGATTAATTTGTGGGGTCGCGATCCGTGATAATACGATGCACAAATAGAAGACTAAACTAACCATCATTTCATTATAAATAGAGGCTGATCTAGCTTATTTAATCACACAACACATACATACATACATGCATAAAAACAAAATAGTGATAATCATCATGGCTAAGTTTGCTTCCATTATCACCCTTATCTTCGCTGCTCTTGTTCTCTTTGCTGCTTTTGGTAAGTAATGATCTAGTTATAATATGAATGAAAAATGTGTGTTTAAATGTTATTTTCATTTTTGATAACTAAACATGAGAAATATATTCATACATCTGCAGAAGCACCGTCAATGGTGGAAGCACAGAAGTTGTGCGAGAGGCCAAGTGGGACATGGTCAGGAGTTTGCGGAAACAATAATGCTTGCAAGAATCAGTGCATTAATCTTGAAGGAGCACGTCATGGTTCTTGCAACTATAAATTCCCAGCTCACCGATGTATCTGTTACTTCCCATGTTAATCAACCAAAAACCATTGGTGCTTAAACACGTGTGTATTTTACATAAAATAAGTCTGTGTTACTCTATGAGTGACTTTATGACATGCAAGTTTACGTTTTAATGTTTGGTTGGACTTTGTTGTTATAATAATATAATTTGTTTTCGACGTAAGACTGTTTCTTGTTGTTGTTCATATTTGTCTACAACAGCCAACATAAGCACTAATTTTTATTTATCAAAAACGTAAAGAACATAAAACACTCGAGACTCGACCATTAAATGGCCGCCGAGTATGTCAAATTAATAATCATCACTTATACAAGAAATTTAGGACGTTCACGTTAAATCACCAGCTAGGTGGCCGGAAAGCCCAATTTATTAGTTTGATCATACTACGTACCAAATTCATGCATGGTAAAAAGAAGGTATATCCAATTTTTTCCCGGTAATTTCTTTGTGTTTTTTTTCTTTAAAAGTTAAAACAATAGTTATTAATAGCAATAATGAATCTTAAAATACATGTTTGGAGTGAAGCAGGAACATATATATAAACACACAATATATAGCGCATTTTTTTTATTGTCAGAAAAAAAGATATACGTATTTCCTGAATTTTAAAGAATTCTCTATACTTTTAGATTTTTTAAAAACTTTATCTCTTATGAACTTTTAGTAATTCTTTTTTTTTCTGGTTAGTTTATTACGAGCAATTAATAAAGGTCTGGGGTATTTTATTCCCGTCTCGGTTTTCAGTTTAGCCCATTACGTTCAAGGCCATGAGTCCATGACCAACAATGGTTTGTTTATCCATAGCCGACGGAGCTAAAAGTTCCCACTGCTTGCCTTGCCGGGCGTCAATCGTCTTCTTCTGATGGTTGGAAAATCTACCGCCGGCGAGCGCAACGCATTGCTGAATCATCTAATTTACGGTTAAAGTTGTTTGCCGCTGAATTCTAATGGCGGAACGATACTGCTCCTGAGATCAACCAAACCATGACGTCGACGATATATACACTTTCCCTAACTGTGAAAATATCTGACGAACATGATCTCTCTGGTTTTTAAATTATAACGATTTAGACAAACATGTTAAAAACAGTTAAACAAAAACACTGATGTAAAAAGTTTTTTTTCGAATAAATTTTACATTTTATTCAAAAAAAAAAAAATATATATATATATATATATGACATATCAATATACTCGTGTAACTATGGCTTGGTTGTGATCTTTTTTTTTTGACAAACTTGTTATGATCTTATTTTCTTGAATCTTGACTACATCAGATTAAGCAGCCGCCTGTGTAAACGATGTATCATTAGCTCAAAGCCAAAGCAGTCACTTGGATATTATCAGAGAAAAATATGTGGTGGAGAAACCAGCCATCAATTATGAATAAGTCAAGATCTTATCTGTTGTTAATATCAGCTGCTAGAAGACGCTGTGTGTTTAATTTGTGGGGTTATACTACGTGATTTTACGATGCACAAGTTGCAGGCCTGACAAGTTGAAGACTAACTCACCATCATTTCATTATAAATAGAGGTTGATCTTAAGCTTATTTCTTCACACAACACATACATACATATATTGAAAACAAAATAGTGATAATCTTAAACCAAAAAAAAATAGTGATAATCATCATGGCTAAATTTACTTCCATCATCACTCTTATCTTCGCTGCTCTTGTTCTCTTTGCTGCTTTTGGTAAGTATTGATCTTACCATTAAACAAAAAATGTGTGTTTAAAATATTATTTTTTATTCATTTTGATAGTTAACCTTGAGAAAATTATACAAATATGCAGAAGCCCCGTCAATGGTGGAAGCACAGAAGTTGTGCGAGAGGCCCAGTGGGACATGGTCGGGAGTTTGCGGAAACAATAATGCTTGCAAGAATCAGTGCATTAATCTTGAAGGAGCACGTCATGGTTCTTGCAACTATGTATTCCCAGCTCACAAGTGTATTTGTTACTTCCCATGTTAATCTCCCAAAAATATACTTCCCATGCATGTTAATCTCCCAAAAATCTTTGGTGCTTAAACGTGTGTATTTTAATAAAATAAGTCAGTGTCACTCTATGAGTGAATTTATGACATACATGTTTATGTTTTCAAGTTTAGTTTGACTTTGTTGACTTAATAATATAAATATTGTGTACTTTTGTGCCATGACTGTTTCATCTTGTCTTCAAACACGGTCATTGTTTTCAAAAGGACCGAGAATTTCTCCACTATCATTATATTGGGCACAATAAAATTATAGTATTCCTCCTAGAGGTACCCCCTAACAGCGTCTCCAGTTTCACAAGAGTCGAATGTATTGTATAGTATAAGCTAATTCAGGTTAAGAAAAAAAAAGAGGTGGTGGTGTATTCATGAGTAAGAATATATATCTGTAATCCAACTCGATCCGTTGTACTGATAAAAAAATCTTCTGTGCAATGATCTACGTGAAAACTATGAATTGTCCAATTACATGACTGAATTATAATTTTTCAGAAGAAAGTTTTATTTACAAGTTTTTGTAGGAAGTTCACGCTAAATCACTAGAGAAAAATCCAAATTTAATAGATTATTGACCGGACTACCAAATTCACGTTTAGAAATGAAATAGTATTATTTAAGAGTTGAATCACGGTAGAAAAAATAACCTCAAGATTCGGATACTCATTTTTCTAATATTGTCTTAAAAAAAAGACTATGCGTAAAATGGTGCCTATGCTGGCGATAAATCAAGAACATATACAAAGTTTCGGTCAGGGTTTTGATATTATCAATTTGCCATGATTATAATGATATAAAATGTAGATGGGCCAATTTGGCGGAAATTTTGTTGGAATCATCATGTTAATTGGTGAAAATATTGTACAATCGTTTTTTGACAAAAATTTGTACGATCGTACTATTTTTGGCAAAAAAAATTAAAAATTTATGTTTTTGACGGTAAAAATATAAAATCATATGCAAAAATATTATAGAAATCACGTTTTTAGTAGAAAAATTGAAAAACTCTTTTTTTTTTTTGCTGAAAAATGCGGATTCATGTTTTTCGGAAAAACTGTGGATTTCCGTTTTTGAGGAAATATTTTGGTAGGATGGTATTGATGATTTGGTGATGATTATGGTATGAAGATAATATTGATTAAGTATGTTAATTGATGGGTTAATAGTTAACTATTACAACCTAATCCATATAATTCATCATCAACCCATTAACTCATTACTCATTTAGATGCAGATAGTAAACTATTAGCTGGGTCCATGAGTAGGATCTGGTCGAGTGAACCCATAAGGTTTGAACCATTTTGTTATCTAGATTATAGTTACAAAGTTGGTTTATGCAGAAGCACCAATAATGGAGGAAGCACGCGCGAAGCCAATTTGGACATGGTCAAAAATTTGTGGAAACAATAATGCATGCAAAAATAATTGCATTAATAACCTTGCAAAGACACGACATGGATCCTACAAGTTGCAACTATGTATTCCCAACTCACAAGTATCTGATACTTCCCATATTACGTTATCTAGCAAAAATCTATGGCCTTGTGTCTGTGTAGTTTCGTAAAATAAGTATGTGAATGACCTTATAACATTTATTCATTATGTTTATGTTGGCTTGTTCTAATTTTATATTACTACGTACTATTGTTTCTTCTTATCCATATTTGTTTGCATATATACTCGTCCATAAGAACAGAGGAATCATCATATTGGATCATAATTAATTTCAAGAAAATTATACTATCTTGTTGGAGAAGATAATATACATGTGACATCTTATTATAGTATTGAAGGTATTTCTTGCGATTCAAGCAAATGACCAATTATCCTCGATCCCATTTTCTCTACTAGCTCCATGCTCATGCGACTAACGGTGCAAATCTCTGAAAAATCAAAATTATTTGTGTAAGTAGATATGGCTTGGTTAAGATTTTATTGTTTTGAGTCTTAACTACATCAGATTAAGCAGCCGCCTATGTAAACGATTTAGGCATATAGCATTAGCTCAAAGCCAAAGCAGCAACTTAGATATTAACAGAGAACAAATATGTGGTGGAGAAACCAGCCATCAACTATGAATAAGTCAAAATCTTATCTGTATAAATTAGCTACTAGAAAACGCTGTGTGCACAAGTTGAAGACTAGTTCACCATCATCATTTCATTATAAATAGAGGTTGATCTTAAGTTAAATTTCTTCACACAACACACATAGTTACATACGTACATTGAAAACAAAATAGTGATTTTCATCATGGCTAATAAGTTTGCTTCCATCATCACTCTTATCTTCGCTGCTCTTGTTCTCTTTGCTGCTTTTGGTGAGTAATGATCTTATCATATGAATGAAAAAATGTGAGTCTAAATTTTTATTTCGTTAATTTTGATAATTAACCTTGAGACATATATACAAATATGCAGAAGCACCATCAATGGTAGAAGCACAAAGATTGTGTGAGAGATCAAGTGGGACATGGTCAGGAGTTTGCGGAAACAATAATGCTTGCAAGAATCAGTGCATTAACCTTGAGGGAGCGCGACATGGATCTTGCAACTATGTTTTCCCAGCTCACAAGTGTATCTGTTACTTCCCATGTTAATCTTCCAAAAGTATTTGATACTTAAACGTGTGTGTATTTTACAGTGTTCAAGAAAACGGTATAGGCGGCCGCTTAGGCGCTAGGCGCTCATAGTTGATGGCTGGTTTCTCCACCACATATTTGTTCTCTGTTAATATCTAAGTTGCTGCTTTGGCTTTGAGCTAATGCTATATGCCTAAATCGTTTACATAGGTGGCGCTTAATCTGATTTAATCTGATTTAATTACTTATATTTAAATTATTAAGTTTTATATTTTTATACATAATTATAAACATTTATATATTGTTAATATAACTTAAATAATGTATTTTCTTACTTTTTCATAATTTATAATTTTTTATTTTTCTAACATATATTTTTATATAATTTTATATATATAATGTTTTATGTTATAAACGCCTAAACCGCCTAAAAACCGTTTAGGCTCCGACTAAGCGTTTTAGACGTTAGGCGCTGGATTACTACCCTAATAACGTTTAGCATTTTCTTGAACACTGATATTTTACATAAAATAAGTCTTGGTCACTCTACGAGTGACTTTATGACATGCATGTTAATGTTTTACTGTTTGGTTTGACTTTGTTTGGTTTGACTTTGTTGTTATAAACTTACAATAATATATAAGTTTTATATACGGCGTAGGAGTCTTTCTTATTGTCCATATTTGTCACATATATTGATAAATAAAATATAAGTTTTATATACGACCTTTATTTTCAATAAGGATTGAGTATCTCTCCTCAAGAATTGGGCACAATTACTTAGAGGTGCCTAATCCAGTTTAATGAGAAAGTACTGGCTTGCATAGCTACTTCAACTTTAAGAAAGAAAAGAAATGGTGTGGTGGTGTATTCAGTAAGAATATTGGTTTTGCTATTCACAAATGAACATGTATATACATCATCAAATATATATCAATATATGTGAAAAAAAAACTTTTTGGGCTCTCTTGTTAGCTGTTGATTGTTTAGGATCCTTAATTTTTTGGAAGTGACCCTAGGTATGGGGTTTGCAAATTGTAAAAAACTCAAAGCAGTTGAATATATTGAATCATTCAGTCGAAAAAAAAAAGTGAAAAAAATCTTTTATGTAATCGATATCATACATAAACTATGAATTGTTCAGTTAAATGACCAAATAATTTGTCAAAATAAAAACTTATTTATAAGTTTTAATAGGAAGGTCGTGTCAATAGAGAAAAACCCTCAATTTAATAGTGTTTGATTGGACACCAAATTTACGTTGTCGAAATGAAATATTATTTAAGAATTGGATGGCGGTAACTCAAGATCATAGATACTATTTTGTAGGACCAACTCATTTTTAACTATGTCTTATAATAACATATATATTCTGCATAAAACATGCGCATGTTCATTTGGGGTGAAGCAAAAAAATGTAGAAAGTTTTGAATAAAAATGAAGATGATACGATCAACTTCTCAAGCGGAAGCTTTACGTGTGTGATGGCAACATGACGAGTTTTACGCATAGCCTGCATGAGTGTCGCTGGTGCATCATGGTCATTTTTCATTTCCGCATGCTCCTTTCCAATTCTCTACTACAGTAAAATCTTCATAAATTAATAAGATCGGGATTATGAAATTTTATTAATTTATAAAGGTTTTAATTTATCGATAAATTAATAATTATTAATTTATCGATAAATTAATATTTTATTAGTTTATGAAGAAATTTTCTCATATTCATAATTTTGAAATTTTTTCTATTACAAAATAAGATACTTTTGTTATTATTCACATTTTAAAAGAATTTTTTTAATTTATAATCCTGACTATCGTAATAGAATGAATGTTAATTGTTTAGTAGTTTATCTAGGTAAAAATGATAATTATTAGAAGTTTAGAGTTTAGAAAAAATTGCTAATACTATCTTTCATGGTAATGATGAAATCGCAGAAGATATTGCAATACTTTTACAACCGGTTACTAAAGAAGCAATTATTGAATCTAAGACTTTCTATAATTTTTGGATGCGATTTGAGAAGACAACAATGAAAAAAAATAGAGATGAGCTCTAACAAGAATGCAAATTAAAAAATAGCCAAACAACCATAGAGTCATATTTTACTATATTTTTTAGATATATATATATATATATATATTAGTTTACTTGATTATTAATTTATGATATTGATGAGATCATATTATTACTGAGAATTTTCAAAAAAAAATATTATTTTATTATTTTATTGAAATATGTCATTTTTTATATCAATTCTAAAAAATTTATTAATTTATAGCGATTATTAATTTATAGAGATTCCACGGTACAAGACAAGGTCAACTTTTTGTAGCAAAAATAGTAAATGTGTGACTAAAATGCTTGAATAACAAAGGTCAAGGCATATCCGTTACCAATGGTGGTGGTCTAACCCATAACTTTCAAGTTATAAAAAATATAAAAACATATTCGATCGGTTACACACACAAAAAAAAAAAAGAGAAGTAGTAATATAATAGCATTAAAATTTTATATTCTAGCTATCTAATTTAGTAAAGAACTATTTTTGGTAAGAATATGTATAAATGTTATTTAGAATGAAAGTTTAAGTTTTACATGAAATTAACTTAAAACATAGTTCCATCCAAAAAATAAAAGTAAAAAACATAAAACTTTCAAAATTCAATTCATCAAACGAAAACCTTAAGCGATGAAGTTCTTGGTAAAAAGTTGTAGTTTAGTAAAATTATAATCTATCACTAGAAACTTATCTTTCGATTGCTAAATAAGTTTTAAAAATGTCAATAAATGAAGACCCTTTGACAAAAACAAATATCTAACAAATTAACGGTGAGTTTGCTACTTGTCCGTGGCAAGTGCTGGACTGCTGGGGCAGTAGGGTAAGAAAGGAAGAAGCTGTTGTTGTCACGTGGCTGTACATAAAATGTTTTAAAGAGGAGACAGGATCTTTGTCCAAGTTTGCGGGATGACGACTATCATGAAGTCGAAAACGATTTTCTCTTTCGATTACTGTTTTTTTAAACTAGTTGAAAAACAAAATTTAAAATCGGATACTTCTTCTCGGTGATCCGAATTTGGCAGAGTTTTATCCAAGAAGTTTTGTATGTGGGTATGAACTATGGAATTACATATGATCTATATGTATATGGGTTTGATTTTACAACTTATTAGTCCACACCCTCTAGCAAAGCTAGTTTGCAGATTATGAGATTAATAACAAAATAAGTGAAGAAACAACATATATTATCAACTTGCCCATCTAGTGACGGTCCTTGGGGGTTTCAATGAATGGAGAAGAAAAGTTTAGAGAGAATATCCAACATAGTTGTTTAAAAATTAAATGCGATGTGGCAATGACTTATCACTACCACTTGTGTTGTGTAACGTACGTACTAGAATTTGCTAAGATATTTAGCCGTTTGACCAAGTCAAATAAGCCAACCAACGTGGTTCAAATAATGTAATATCCACCGAACCAAACTCCAAATGAGCAAACGTGGCACTTGAAACTAGCCATTACTGATCAGCACTCTGTTTACGAATTGGTCAAAGATATTATCTCATATGAGCATCAGGAACTTGCGTGTTAATATTTTTTTACTACGGTATGTGTTTTCAAATCTGTGGGGTGAAACACTAATTGTCCGATGTACACGTACGTAGTGAAAATCGATCTCCCCATCATCCTTTCACTATAAATAGAGGTTTGATCTCAAGCTTATTTCTTCAAACTAAAACACAGATATATATACATTAAAAACAACTAAGCAAACAACAGTCATGGCTAAGTCTGCTACCATCGTCACCCTTCTTTTCGCTGCTCTTGTTTTCTTTGCTGCTCTCGGTGAGTAATGATCTTAATTATATGAGTTTTAAAATTTTAATTCTTTCATTTATTGTGATAACTAACTTTGAGAGACATCCATCTATATGCAGAAACACCGACAATGGTAGAAGCACAAAAGCTGTGTGAGAGGCCAAGTGGGACATGGTCCGGGGTCTGTGGAAACAATAACGCGTGCAAGAATCAATGCATTAATCTTGAGAAAGCACGACATGGATCTTGCAACTATGTTTTCCCAGCTCACAAATGTATCTGCTACTTCCCATGTTAAACTACCAAAAACTTTTAGTACTCAAGTGTGTGTGTGTATTTTTAAAAAATAAGTAAGTATCACTCGTAGAGTGATCTTATACATGTATACCAGACATCTTTATGTTGTTGGTTTGTTATAATAAGATAATTACACTTTTACGTACGACGTACTACTGTTTTTCTTGTCCAATTTTGTTTGCAAAACTGCACCACAAGGTACACAGCCATTACGTGGGAATAAAGATAGAGAACTCGGAGAATATAATATACTGTTGATGATCTCTTTTAGTTTCCGATATAAAATATTAAGAAGAACTTTCCCATAAAAATTAACTGAGTAGTGAGTACAGTAAAGATTATATATTGAGCTTATACATAAAGAGAACTCAATATATAACATCATCTCCAATTTAATAACAAAGCTATTTTAGCTAACTAATAATACATCAGAAAATATATGCGGTGTATTGAGTAATGAGACGGAATGACTGATTGTTCATACTAGCAACTTGTTATGTTGTTATAAGAAAAAACTTCTATATATATCCAAGATATGTATTTTGGTTTATATAAATAAAACTTTTAATTTGATGTTTTGATTGTTACTCATTACTGAATATTGTAACAAAATATTTGTGTTTTGATTGTTAAATAAAATACTCCCTCTTTATCAGGTCTTTATTTTATTTTATTAGTATAGTATGAAGTTTAACAAATTTCTAACTTCTATGCAAATTATTAATAAAAATGATATTTTGTGACTCTTACTATTTGCAGTTAAAGAAGAAATATTGGTTGATGAATCATTTTAACAACTTTAAAATGCGTGCATTTAACTAAAACATTTTATATTTTCAAACATTGGGACTAACAAATATCTGTTTCATTTTTTGACAATGTAATTTTTTAAAGATTTTGTGTTTGATTGTTAATTTCTATCTTCTTACAGTCTAAAGAATTACCTTTGACAATTCTAGCTTGAGGTTAGTTGCAATAAGTAATTAAACCTCTCAATAAATGTATTACATATGGCCCAATGTCTCGACCATGTTTTTAAGTTTGAGTACGAAGCAATGCCAGTTTTGTTAGACGCAATTTACCTAAGCGCCATCTGTATTGGTCTTGTTCGCACTTGTCAAACTTTAGCACTACGCTTTTAACAAATGTTGAAAATGAATGAGAAGCCGACAAAACTTGAACTTAAGCCTTATCTACTCAACTAATTACGTAGAACAATTTTACAAGTTATAATACCGATGGATATATATTACAATCGTTACTTATAAAACTTAGGCCATATTGCCCTGCTACGTACGGGGCTTAGATATTTTGTTACTTGTAATAACCTAGGCCATATTGCCCAGCTACGTAGTACGTACGGGGATTAGATATTTGTATTTGTTCATTTTATTATTATATATTTATTTTGTTATTTGATTTATAATGTACACGATTTCATTTTTTGTCAAAATATATATGATATTATTGTTAAAATATCTTAGCCTAGTGGTAAGGACATTTCTCCAGGGTCGACCTCTTCGGATTCAACTTATAGTGCACCTTTGATAAGTTTCAAAAATAAATTGGTAAACTCTTGTTCTGTGGATATTGGTCACCTTAACAAATTCACTCACTGAACACTGTAAAACACCTTAATCCAACTTATTCGTCCATGTGACAAGTGACAACAATAAATGGTCTAATCCGCCGGCGCTGATGATGATGATAAGCATAATGGGCTTAAATTCGCTACTGGGCCTGAAGTGAGCCTTCGTGTTATTGTCTTTTCTATCTTCCAGTTGTGTTTATGTTTTTGTCTTTTGTGGTATAGGCCTTATGACACTCCATATTCTTTGCTTTTTTTTTCTTTTTTTTTTTCTTTTTTTTTTCTGGTCTTTAGTTTTTCTACCAGCAGGAAAGCAAACTGTGTTAAACTAGTATAAAAGAATAATGAAAGTCTGAAATTTTATTTGTTGTAAGAATTAGAAATAATGAATGGGTAAAAAGTAGTTTTGGTGAAGCGTAGAGCTAACTCTAACCCCCTTATTACTTTAGTATCATATATGATTGCTTATTAGATCATATAAATATAATTGCTGAAAACTTTTGATTCGTCCATCTATTGTTGGAAGAAAATGTGATAATGCGACTGTATAATTTGGATAAATAAAATGTAGGACAGTTCATGATGTGTCACATGCTCATTGGTAGGTTGAATGAGAGAGTTGAGCACGTTCTTGTAAGATTTTTTGCGATTCTTATATATGTCGTAAAGATGAAGAAAACTCATAAGATTACAAGTACATAATAAAATATGAAAGAGATTTGACAATAAAAGGAATGTAATGGTGCCGTAACACTAAGTAGCACGTTCTTGACGAGAGTCGTCTCAATCCAATGATTAGTTTTAATTTCATGCCTCCCCATAGTGATTTTTTTATTTCCTTTTTAGAAGAGTTTGTGAATTTGCGTGGTGAGATGAGTGCTTCGAGGTTTATAAAGTGTGTCACCGTCGGTGATGGTGCCGTCGGAAAAACATGTATGCTGATCTCTTACACAAGCAACACTTTCCCTACGGTAAAAGTTTCGTCCCTTTTTGGCTGCTATCAATAGTGATCTTGAAGCTTCCTTTGATGAATGGTTTTGTTTGGAGATTTTTCACATTTTGTTCTTGAATGCGATTAGCTGGTAAAACTTGACATTTTATTTAGAACTTTTTATGATGCTTCCATGGATTTACATTTAGGGATCATCAATCTTGTTCTTTTGTTTGTGTGTTAATGATTTTATTTTGTATAGAGTTTTGAGAAACTTGTATTAGTTTAACCAACTCCATGACTTGTTATTGACTTATCAGGACTATGTTCCAACTGTTTTCGACAACTTCAGTGCTAATGTGGTTGTAGATGGGAACACAGTGAATCTTGGATTATGGGATACAGCCGGTAAATAATCCTTTTAGGAACCCATCAAATCTGGTTTTCTTGTTTTTTTGTGGTCTCATTTTTTTTTTTGACTAATTCTTGGGTTTGTACAGGTCAAGAAGACTATAACAGGTTAAGACCATTGAGTTACCGTGGTGCAGATGTCTTCATTCTTGCATTCTCGCTTATTAGCAAGGCTAGCTATGAGAACGTAGCCAAGAAGGTTTGGCTTTTTTTTCATTCATCTGACTTCATTTATTTGATAATAATAACCTTTGCTGAGCTAATTTTGAATTTTTTTGCTTTATCTCAGTGGATTCCTGAGCTCAGGCATTATGCCCCTGGTGTTCCTATTATCCTTGTTGGAACAAAACTCGGTATCAACTCCTGTTCTTGTTTAAAACACTTTCCTGATAAAATAAGAAAGAGATGATAAATAGTTCAAATTTGGGAATTTGCAGATCTTCGAGATGACAAGCAGTTCTTCATAGACCATCCTGGTGCAGTGCCAATTACTACAAACCAGGTAGATAACTCCACAATCCAAAATTCTTGAAAACAGTAGTTTTTTTTTTGTGTAGCGAGTTCTTGATCTTTAGTTGTCTGTTTGTAGGGAGAAGAACTAAAGAAACTGATAGGATCGCTAATCTACATTGAATGTAGTTCAAAGACGCAGCAGGTATATATATACTAACACACATAAATCATATCTTACATGTCTTTTTGTTTTGTCAGAGAGTGTGAATATGTTGGGTCTTTGGTTTTTCAGAATGTGAAAGCAGTCTTTGACGCAGCGATAAAAGTGGTGCTTCAGCCACCGAAACACAAGAAGAAGAAAAAGAACAAGAACCGTTGCGTGTTCTTGTGACCATCTTTTTAAATATAAAAAGATTTAGGTAACAAATGAAGTTGAAGAAAGAAAAAAAAAAGCACCAGCATCAAAATGCAGCAACATTGTATAGTTGTTGAATACGACTTGTTTCGATCTTTACACACTTTTTCTTTTTGCTGGTGAATCTAATGTGTGAAGTGAGGGCCAAGGAGATGAGTTCTTGGTGTGTTGTTGTTGTTGTTGTACTATTGCTGTTATTTAGACTAATCTCTTAAATACTTTATTTTCTTGTCTTTGTTTTTTGCTGTTGGGATCCATTTTGTATCCTTCTTTAACAGAAGAATTTTATTAATTTTATAGTGACTTCTTTTATGCTCAGCATCTCTTTCTTATGTTGATCTTATTATGGTCTTGTCTGGTCTTCGTATGCAAATCATATTCAAACAACTAAAAACGTATTGTGATGTATACAATAGAAACAACGTTGAATTGAGGCATTGATTCAAAGAATGGTTTACAGAAACGAGGATTCTATACACACAGGTGAGTACTAGGAACAAAGAAAATAAAAATTACAAAGGCCATCTCCATTTTTTTCATGGCCTGAAAAGAAAACAAGCATGTGTACATACATTCCTTTCAGTGTTTTCACAATTTCTTCGAAAATTACATAAAATTCCTCTCGGGATTTGACGAGGACTGTGTTGCAGATATAAGTCACAACTTGATGGAGTCATATTTCTCACCCATCACACCACCTTTCTGTTTTTGGAACCTTATGTAACGCAATGTGCTTGAAAAGAAGGGATCTGAGTGGATTGTTGTGTTACCGTTGTCGCTTAGCATCTCGGTGTTGATTAACTCTATGAGGCTTTGTATATCCGATGGAGTGATATGTGGATTCCCTTTCTCAAAGAAGTAAATGTACCTGTTGTATATGAAAACACATTATTAGTATTGAGATGTTGCTTTGTGTATGAATCAATGTCAGATGTTTTGTTTTTAATTGGTTCAGTATACTGACTTGTTCAAGATTTCTACAAACAGCGTGACTGGTCCGCTGCTACCTCTGGTTGCATTAACCATTTGTTGAGCCGCGTTAGCTATCCTCAGTGCACGTCTTAAACACAGAAGAACTCTGCAGAATAATATCGAGGATCAATTAGTAGTGGAGATAAGAAGATCACTGACTTTAAAAGTATTGAGAGTTATGAAAGAAGAAAAGCACTTACCTTTCTCCATCTTTAATTCCCTCTGGATCATCGACCCAAAAGAGGTGAGAGCATGCATATACCGCTCGACATTGATCAGGCTTCTTTAAAAGCCTTGCTGAGTACTGATCACAAAGAAAATTCAACTTACAGTTTGGACAATAGTTGAAAAGAAAGCTTATGGGAAGGCATTCGACATAAATATCTACCCCGGTTGCTTTATGTGTCAAGGTGTCTCTGTTTTCAACACCAAAAACATTGATCCTTTGCAAGGTTCCTACGATCAGATGAATCGCAGTTACCTGTGCCTTTGAGTCCTATACAACACAGCACAAGAAAAATGAGAGTATAAAAGTTTTGGAGAGACTTTGAGTTATCTTTGTGTACAGTTCACAAATAAAAGAATAAAGAAATTACCGCGATTTCTTCCTCGTATAATATAAATGCTTGGGTAAAAAACTCATAAGCAACAGGCTCAAGATCACAATCACTT
>NC_025691.1:24409248-24413525 GCF_000633955.1 Camelina sativa
AAAACTCATAAGCAACAGGCTCAAGATCACAATCACTTGCAGCCTGATCATTAATCCAAAATGAGACAAAATATTGAGAATGCTATGTCAGATTACACCTTGCCTACAGGTGAACTATGATCATATGAACAACAAATTACTGGATCCCCTACATATTATAAAAATGGCTATGAAATCGTAACTACATTTGTTCAAAGGTTTTCCAGATTTTCTTGGTTACCCTATATCTTACCTCAGCGCATTGGAGGTAGAGCCTTAGAGCCAGTTCAGGACATGGAATTGAGGAAAGAGCTTCGATTGTCTGAAATAAAGCACATGTTAAATGGATTACACAAGATATTGAAGATTAAATGTGTCATAAACAGCTCATAGAGAAAGTAAAACTATCACAAATAACCTGATATTGAAAAAATGCATCAGTTTTGATTGATACTTGAACTATTTAATATGTCAATACACAGTAGAGTGCTTCAAGTTCAACACTTTAGAAATGGTTTATGAAAGAGATAATATGAATTTATCAAAGTGTCAATTCAGATAAACGATTCACAAAAATACCATCTAACTCATGAAGTAATAACACATGTTTCTCTATTATGAAAAGAAAAAACGAAAGCTCACAAACCTGGTTGAGAATTTGAAAAATCTTTCTTAGGGTTGCTGGAACATCTTCTCCTGCTATATTTCCACCCTGGGCTTCTAGCTGCCTGACCAGCTGTGACAGAAACATTTAAGCAACTCTTCAAGTCAACCACTTGTCTTAAAGCAGAATATATATCCACAACTATAAGCATATTATAGGGAACATAAGAGCTATACCCTAACTGCAGAAAAAACAAGCGGGGGAACGGTAAAAGGCAAGCGTTGAGGTCCTCCTGTCATAAGATGCTTTCTCACAACATATATGATCTGCATAGCAGTTAAATACCTGGCTAAGATATTCGTTTGCTCATAAGTTAGGGTTAACAATCTAAAAAGAAACCATGGCCTCATAGCCCTTGTTTTATCTATTGACTTCTGCAAAACGAACGCCAATGGGCCTGAAACCAGTTTACAGGTCAATATAGAAATGCAGGGCCGCTTCAGAGTAGTGGAGCATGGGGACAGTAGGATGTTCTGGGTGAGTGCAGCAACAGAAAAAGATGTACACTTCCAAGGAACAATTAAGTAAAAACCATGTTGAGGTTAACCGAACAAGTAGCTTTAACAATTCCATACATATCAAACAAAATCATGGGCAGACAACAGGTCCAGGAGCAAAATGCATATAACTATTGAACCCGAAAGATTAGTAAATTTATGATGTCTAACCTTAAGCATCTCCTCTGGTTCTTCATTATCAAGCATATGTATGAGACGGGCTACTGAATTTTGTTCCTCTTGGAAATCCTCCTCGTCAAGCTAAAAAAAACACAGAAAATCCATCAGAACCGAGGTGTTAAATTAGAGCTGATAGGAGTTGCTTATTGCAAACCACATGGAAAAAAAAAAAGAAGAAGGGATTAGTGACAGCACCTCCTCCACGTTGGTTCCATCCAAATCTTTTATAAGTCCTTTAATCAATTCAAACAGCACCTCAACCTAGAGAACACAGAATTAGCATATTATCACAGTAGAAATATTTACATCTTTAAATGAAGAGAGCAAGAAGTATATACCTTATCAGCAGTTGATATACATGTATCATTTTTCATTATACTTTGAATAATAAGCATTGCCATTACTTTGTTCGTTCCATCATCAAGATGATCCATGACACGCGGATAATTTGACAATGTAAGAGCTGTAACTATGTCACTGTATTTTTCTAAAGGAGCACTCAGAAGTGCAACAACTTGTTTCATTGCACGGGAGTCCTCCAGCTTGGGCACACTGGAAAGCTTAACTACACATGCACCCTACAAAGATTCCGGATCAAGAGTTAGTTTAACACTGGTGCTACACCGGGTTCAAGTAATCATAAAACTTTAAATAATGCATTTACACCATTCACAATGAAACCAATCTGGTTCTTAAAAAAAAAAACTAAAAATTAGGAACATATGGCCACGAAAGGATACCATACCAATACTTGATCCACATAGTCAAGCCGATCAGGATGAACCCGGAGAGTAAAAGTCAGAAGAGAGACAAACAGAGTCATAGCTCCAACAATAGGCATCTCAAGCTGTGTATCTATCACCTGCAGCCCACACCAAGTCCATACGTCATATGGATATATTTCAAGAAAAACAAAGCATCATATGCAGTGAGGCTGGAAAAAGCAAAGACCCAAAGCATTAAGTATACTGACCTACAGAATTTACAATATGAATTGAGGCAATTGGATGCATCATCCAGCAATTTTCTAGCTTGATTTTAAAAGGTTTTTTTATATTTTAAGTTCTGCATAAGTTTACATGCGCTCCTCTTCGAAATACTGAACTCTCAAATCTAACAACTAGAGGACAGCAATTTTCAGACTAAAGTGGCCTATTTTCCATCCTATGTCAAGGAAGTAACAGATTTGACAATGCTTAACAAAAGATTTGATAAAGAGAAGATGAGCGAAAATCGGAAAATAGCATGACAAACTAAAATCAAGCTGACTACATTTCATTGTACTGAGGACCTACATGGTACTATTCTAAGAGCCGTTATGATTCAAGTATCCGATAGCCAAAAGAAATTTACATTCATAAGAGATTTATCTTTAATGGAGCCCACCTTTCCAATTGCATTGCTCAATTTAGCAAAAGCTTCCACTTGCAAAAATTCGTGTAACACCTGCCCAGAATTTTGGAATAAGAAGACATATATCTAACATTAAACAAAAATAAAAAGGAACGAATGATAGCTCGACAGGCACTTACATCAGGACTTGAGGCAGCATAGTTTGACAACCGGTCCATTAGTTGGGTTAACACTATCTTGGTGTCAACAGTTGGCTGAGAAATGATTTCTTAAGGTCAGAGAGGAAGGAAATGTCAAAGAATTCAAGTGAGAAAAGTGCAGAGAGTGGATTCAAAACAAAAATGCTCTTTGTTGAGGATTCCCTGCTTAGAGTCTCTGTCAAAGTGTAAGAGATCAGGGGCCTCCTTCAAAAACATCTAACTGGTAAAGTGGTAAGCCAAAGCCCTAGTCACCAAGAAATAAACAAAAGAATAACCGACATACTAGCAAACAACTAACATAGTGATTGGCAAAACAGACAATTCAGATAGACCCTTTCATGAGATAATGGCAGCATAAGAAGAATTAATCAGAAAGCACCAAACAAAGCATTTAGATAACTAGAATTGCATTGGATAGTAGGAAATAGAAAAATCTCGATTGCTAGCCTACCCACCATCAGTTGGGTACAAGCAGCCAATAAGGCCTCAAGAGTCTGCAAATGGTACTCATCAGGAAAGACTTGAATTATGCACTCCATCAGATAATACTGAGCCAGCTTATCTTTACAGTTGACGACCTGTTCAAGGTTCAGATTTAGCAGATTATACAGTAACTGAAACTCATCTACAAAAAAGGAACTGGTAGTAGATGCAAAAAAGAGATGCTGAACCTGCTCTAAGACCCTAGGAAGAACAGTCTCTTTGTACATCTCAAGGTCAACACCTTCGATCTGTCCTAGAACATGCAGATTTTTTCCAACCTGAGAGGAAACCATTAAATACAATTTAGTGGGCAGTGACATAAGTAAAATAGGAAATTCAGTCAAGTAGTGGTAATGATAGTACAAGGTCACGAAGTTCATTTCTCTCTTTCTCCTGCTTTTCTCGAACAGTACCTGGTCCCTGCAGTCCAAGGAACACCTCAGCTCAGGTTCACCAACATCAATGATTCACAAGCACCACACAACCTGCATGACCAAAAGCCTGCTCTTCATCGTTCATTTATGCTTCAGTCAGAGGCATGCAAGTGCAGAGGTGCTATGCGTATCCATAAACCATCAACTCTTGAAAGATCGGAAAATCACCTGATGCTGTATCCGAACCCAGAGCTTATTCATCTCAGTAAAATTTTGTAGCACAAATTCCACTGCATCCATCACAGTATTAGCATCTCTACAGGAAGGTTGAAAGGAGAAGAGTAAACAAAAATGCTAAGCAACCAAAACTTTTGGGAAAAGAAGAGAGAGAAAAAAAAACATAATTACGACACACCCTTCGTAGTCTGAGCCAATCTCAGGTAATTTATCCCTGCTCACTTGAGCAAGATAACTCCTCAAAAAGAGCCCACGAATGGGATGTTGAACACCACGACACATTTCCACAAGATCCTTAAGAACATCCTTA
>NC_025691.1:24413758-24415779 GCF_000633955.1 Camelina sativa
AAAAAAAAAAAGCACGAAATCGAGAGATTCAAAGTTGTGGCGATGGAATCTACAGAGATCGTAATATTTCTGAGGAGAGAGCTTGGATGTGCGGAGCTCCGAAAGCATCAGAGCGGAGTACTTAAGAACTTCTCTGAGATTATTTGCGTCCTGAGAGACGACGAATTGTGAAAAAAAAAAAATCAGATCAAAGGAAAAAAATTAATAAACTCAGCTGAGAAAAAGGAAACGGACCAAAGCGCGATGCATGAAGAAAGCGTTGTGCTGGATCCCGGCGATTCCTTCCGCCAGCCACTTCTCCTCGTCTTCTACTCCGGCGAGCGTCCTCATCCTCTCTTCCTTTTTCTTTCGTCTGTCAGCAGTTTTTTTTTCTCCAGTTGGTCGCACGAATTATAATTGACTTCACAGTTTCACTTTTTTAGTTTTTTTTTTTTTTGGTTTTTTTAAAAAATCATAACTCATTCACGAGACTTGTTTAGTGCTTAATCAAAACACAATTATGCCTATTTGACGAGACTAAAATGTTTATTTTCTTTCTGTGAATTCATGGCAGCTGTGAATTTATACAAAGCCAAAGGAGGCATATATCAAAATTGGGTTAGATTATAATTGTGGTTACAAACAGTCTGTACAAAACAAGGCTAAAAAATCTAGAGCAAAAAATTGGAGAATTAGAATGGGACTGTGTACGGTAAAGAATAAATCCCAACTTCAGAGAGAAGCTGAGCTCTAGGCCAAGATGAATCACCGGTTCCCATCATCATCTCCTCGTCAATCTTGTCTGCTGCTTTGGGCTTAGGCATCATTTGCGTCTTCTTCCCAAATAGCCAATCATCGTCATCGTTCTTCGAACAAGTGATGTCTGCTAAAGAAATGGAAGAGGGAGTCCAATCATCAAATAATGCATTGTATCGATCTTCTTTGCTTGGTTTGTGTTTCTTTCTCTTCTTTGTTTCATCTACCACAGATGTTGACGGCAGATTCTGTTCAGGCTCAGATATTTTTGGACACGAGACAGAACTTGCTATGACATCTTGGTGACTGAGAGGCTTTGCAACCGAAACAAGATCCTCTCGAGGCAGAACAGGAACGTCCGCGTTTGGTTTTTTGAGTACCAATCGAATGCGTAGAGGATTACCAGCTACAGGTGCAGCTGCAAACAAATGTACACATACACATGTTAATCACGTAACAACAAAAATCGATTGACATGAAGTTCTTGACTGTCTATAAGAATGAGTACAAACCTTTGATGAGACTTTCAACAGGTGGAGGAGAGTCTTCTCTATTCCTCTTCTTACTATTCTGGCTTCCATCAGACAGATATCCGTGGTGGTTTTGAGATGCCTCAAGCTCTTCTGTCAAACCACTCTTCTCAAGTTGGTCAGACTCATCTGAGACTTTCTTGGATGAAAGAATCTGAAGTTTATGAGCTTCCCTCGACGAAGCTTTATGAGACTTCTCCTCTTTTGTTTCTTTCTTATGTGTTCTCTTCTTTTCCTTCTTCTCAATCCGGTGGAGCGGGTTTATAGAATCAAGTGTGATTCTTTCAAGCTTTAATCCATTAGAATAAAAGGGTTTTAGACTCGGAGTCTTACAGGACACAAGTTCGGCACAACCATCCCAAGAATCACCAATGTTGAGACACCAATACAACAAACAAGATCACATGACACAGGAGGTGCAAGATAACCTATAGTCATCACTAGAACAATGCAGCTTACCTGATACCTAATATGAGACTATGGTAAACCTAACCTAATATATAGTTTTATATAATACAAGCGATGATTATAGTTTATATATGAACATGGCAGTTAAACGTATATAGATTTATTTATATACTAGAGACTCTCTAGCCATAGAGACAAAGAAGGACAACCAAATTCAAATATTCTACATAGAAATCAAAAATTAGGTTTTAGAAAGGGAAAAAAAACATAGAAAACAAAGAACACAAGCAAGAAACCAGATTTGTGGTTCTCAACGAACCTTAGTCGATTCGACCAAGTTCCGAACGC
>NC_025691.1:24416170-24433809 GCF_000633955.1 Camelina sativa
GGGGGGGGGGGGGATTTAGGGATGAAATCGATTCCTAAACTAAGATAACCCAAAAAGGCTGGCTTTCAGAATCGACCAACCCAAACAAGAATATCAATCGAGATTAAACCCAGAAAGCTCAATCTCTTTGAGAAACCCTAAACGAGTCTCGACCGCTAGAGCTTGTAGGATGAGAAGAGAGCTAACAAGCGCGTTGGGAATGTTATAGGCAAAGAAAAAAAACTGAAGGGAAGGTCCGGATTTATAGACGATTGAGATCCTGAGATCCACCGACTCGGGCAAAGTCGGTCACTTTGAGGACTTTTTAGTAAGTTTACATTATAGAGAACGGGAAAAAACCCTAATCCTAACAATGGAAATATCATAGAGGGGGTAGATACGTAAATTACTGTTATGGGTTATAAGGCTCGGCCCGAGTCTTTTGTTTTTTCATAAAGACCCTATCCTCTTTCAACCAATGGGCCTAAATTTAGTTGTTGGACAAAAGAGCTCTATTCTCAAAGCCCATTGTAAACTAAATAGTAACAGAGCTCTATTGTCGAAACGATGCTTTAGTTTTTTGGCGGGGGGAAGTCGCAACTCATCAGTTTCTTACAGTTACAGATGCGTTTTGTATCTCTGAACATTCGCGTCTCTCTACGCTTGTGGTTTTTCCTATAAATTCAATACACTTGTGTCGAAACTGATTAGGGCTCAACTATTTACTTGCAACACTTTTCTCGCAATAAAAACGTTCTGTATCACATATTTATCAAAGATGCAAGGAGCTCAAGAGGACTTGACTCTGTCTTTGAGTATCACGCCAGTTAATCGAATAGTTTCTCAGAAACCCCAACCCTCAGTGATGCCTCTAGGCTTGGTTGCTCCTTATCATCAACAAGCATTTGACATCAACCATATGTTACAGGTTTTGATCGATCTCTATCATTTGATATGATTATGATCTGTTCCATTTTTTTTGTTGTGAATATCAACATATGTATTATTTACGATTAAGAAATGTGCAGAACCAGATGACAAGAGAACTGTGTACTCAACTAAGGAGTATGGAGGAAAGAGCCGTCTTTTTTATGAAACTTAAAGACAAAGCCATCGAAGACATGAGGAAACATTCTGTAGAAATGGATATTCGTCTTAGAAAAGCATTAGCAGAAGTCGAATTCTGGAGGAAAACGTCGGATGAGAAATCGGACTTGTGCAGAGATCTCGCGGGAAGGCTTTTGAAAGTGAGAAAGAGAGAGAGGGCGATGAAAGGTATTGACGAGAATAATGCGGCAGAGGAGGCTGAGTCGTCCACTGGTGAAAATGGAGATGATCCTTTCGACACAGCAAGGACCCGTTTGTGCAAACGTCGCCGTCTTTGAAATTGGCGGGATTTGAAAATTGTGACTCTTATAGTTACGTGTGTTTTTTTTTTTGTATGGACGTCTGGTTAAAATGTTCCCACTTCCTAGAGTTGTTATGTAACCAACGCTGTATAGGAAGAGAGAAGCTTTTGAAAAGAAGTCTAATTATTCTATAATGTATCATGAACATGGTTACATTTTTTTTTTAAAACCACTTAACATGCACATGATTTTTACATAAAGAAGATATAAAACTAATGTAACATATCACAATAATATAAGATTTATATCTTTCAATTACAACAATTCACTTTCTACAATAGACAATGTTAATATTAATAAACTCTCGTCACGTAAGAGGGAAAGATATTATATAATAACGATGGAGTAGGGAGAAATATACCTGACGTAATATTTTTATTGATACGACCATATATTACATACGTTAAAACTCTATTGTTACACTCATCAGTGTCACAAGACAGATAAAATTAAGCCTCTTAAAAAGTATTATAAAAAACTAAGAATGAAAACTACAATTATAATCATAACAATATGCTATCTTATTTATAACAACCATATGATTATTCATAATATTTGTATATTATCGATCACGGAAAAGAGAAAATAGATGACATGGAAAAATTCCTCTCTTTTATTTTCTTTTTAATTAACATTGTACGTTAACACCAGATTTCTTTTTACTAGTGCTAACTTTACTATTTTACTTGTAAGAGAGATTGGAAAAGTGTCTATGTCGCCAGAAGTTGTTATAAATTCGTTTATATACTCATAAACTGAAATGATCCATTGTGACGACCAGATTTTACTCGTTTAAAGTTTTGCTGATTTAAAAATCACCATGATTAATAGTTATCAATATTAATTATCTATGCTTTTCCAAGATGTTGATATGGACGATATGGTTAAGGAAATAAGACGCGTGGAACCTGAATCTGTCGATGACTCAGTACAATGTTGGATCTTACTACTTGTTTTTCTCTATGCCCCACGATACCAGATTGTTTGGGGTCGTTATTATACTTAAGCGTGGATAGGAGACGAATCACATGTGGATAATTCTTAGCCGCGTTTTGAATCTTAACCTCGAGGTCCTCGACCAAAATGTGGTGGCGCAACTTTTAAAGTTGACTAATACATCAGATTACAACCAGCTCTTTATTTTTATCGTAACTGTATAACCTATTGGTTGAAACACTGTCATTTTATTTGTGACTATTAAATATGGACAAAGAAACTAATGGATCAGGCATTAAACTTTGTGTGCGATTTGTAATATTCGAATTAAACTCACCGTAATGGTTCGTTGTAAAGTAAAGCCGCCCCTATGCACTACATAAAAATTAGGTGACCGAGATGAGTACGCGTAGCGGACCTCTCTTAAATTAAGAACAGAACAAAATTCGGTATATGTCTGATCTAAACAGAAAGAGACATGAATAAATGCACAACTGTTAATTGTCGTATCGTCTTCGATGTGATATACTGCAGAGTTTTCATATAAATATGATTGAATCATTTAAAACTTCCCTCTCCCAGTATCTAATTTTTCCTTTTTTATTGACATGAGAAAAACATCACATAGATTCAAATTTCTATTTTGTTGTCACAATGATTTAAACCGATTTTGTCCAATCGGCAAAAATAGGATTAGAGCTAACTTGCCCGATCTTTTGATAAGACTTTTCTTTTTATAAAATAATGTGGAAGAAAAAAAAAAATGTGTGACACATGAGTCATGACTATGATAAGACAATAGAAGATCAAGCAACCTCCTAGCTTTTGACTATATGATTAGCAATTTGTTCATGGAAATAAAAGTACTTAAACCGGTAACGGTTGCTGTCATGTGTACTTTAATTAAATGCTTAGGCTGTAGTGTCTCTAGCTGTTTTGATAAGAGAGAGATATATACTTCGTATATAGTATGGAAATTTGTTACGTGTTTATTTGATCGAATTTTGAAGTTATTTATTTCATAATTAGAAAGAAAACTCAATTTGCATTTACTGCTCCACCGGTGAACGAATCGTGGCATTATGGGTCCTATCTCATTTAACACCGATGTTAACACATACTTCGATAAGACATTGATAGAGTTTGGAAGAGTATAAGCACGTGGTGACGTAGACAAAGATTGTAGAATATTTGATGGTATTATCTACCGTGTTCTAAATATTATACACTGTATAAACTAATAAAACATAAATTTATTAATTTTGTTCAGTTATCTCCATAACTAGATGAAACTATATTCGAGAAATGCTAATAAAAGGTGAGAAACATGTAAACACATCGTTCGGTACAAATGTTAAGTCACGTATATATATATATATATATATATACACTTTTAGACATATGAGATTGTACATCTACAATACTTAATTGGCTCTTTGACTACCATATGTAGGAATTGTTTTTTTTTTTTTGGGTACGCAAACTGGAAAGTGCCGGTATTTAATATTCATATTCAACTTTTTTCCCTAAAAGAAAGCGAAATGGTGACATGTTTGACTTCCAAAAAAAAAAAATATATCTATTCACTTCCATGTGAGTAAAAAACTCTAAACAGGCAGTACGTGACGTTTGTTATGCTTTACTACATTGCCAATTCGTAACAACTTTTCCTTTCTAGGTAAAACTTAATTAACGTCCATGTGTTTGAATAAATAGCAAGTGAACAATTATTTGTGTGTTGATTACTATAATCTTAACTAGCATTGAATGAAGGACAATCGTATATAATATAGTCCTAATACTCCATGTGATTGATAAGCTTTCGGAAGGACAATCTTAATAAGTCTAAGAAATGGTTACTAGCTAGCAAGATCCCTTATATTACTATAATTTTACCATACAATTAAGATTGGTTAATTATATACATATATAATTAATGTTGGTGGGTGGACAGTAATATACGTCCAACTAAACATATGTGTTTTAATGTTATAAAAAAGAAGGCTAAAGTATAGAAGAATACATGGTCACACATACTAAGTATATTATTGTATCCTCAACTATATGAAGTATATGTATTACATGGCCATATGCATGAACCATATGACGTTATCTGGTCATTACCATAAACATACAATCTGGTACACTGGTTGACTGACTCCGGCGAAGACTGACGTTGACTCCGGCGAAGTCCGACGTTGACTCCGGTGTTGACCAAAAAATGTATTAATTTTTTTCTATTAAAACTCAAAAATAAGAAATATTATGTAAACATTTTTGTTTTTCATGATTAAAAAATATATTCAGTTCAATATCTAAATATTTTTATATATCTCTAACTTATTCATTCTTATAATTAGTTAATTTTTATTTTTAAAGCTAAAATAATGATTAATTATAAATCTTTGATAATAAGATTATTTAAATACTACAAAATCATAAAATCAAACTCAACTACTTTCATTATAAAAAAAATAATATGCAAAAGATTGAGTATATGACTCTTTATTTTATAGTTTGCATAGTAAATGTTGTATAAAATTT
Organism: Camelina sativa; assembly: GCF_000633955.1. Taxonomy (NCBI): domain Eukaryota; kingdom Viridiplantae; phylum Streptophyta; class Magnoliopsida; order Brassicales; family Brassicaceae; genus Camelina; species Camelina sativa. The sequence goes on from NC_025691.1 coordinate 24,421,039, forward strand.
TAGATATTTTTACTATAAAATTTGCATACTCTTAATAACATGTATACAACAACAAAATAAATTCACAATATTTACTTCTAATATATAAAAGATAAACATACAAAAAATTGATTTTAGCTAAACAATATAGAGGGTATGTTTGCAAAAGGGTATAAAATAAAAATATTTTTGCAAATACCTTTATATTACATCTTGAAAATAATTATCAATGATTTTTATTTAACTATTAGTTTATGTTTTAAAAATAAAAATTAACTAATTATAAGAATGAATACATTTGAGATATATAAAAATATTAATATATTGAATTGAATATGTTTTTTAATCATGAAAAACTATTAATGATTTAATATATTTTTTTTAAAAAAATTTAGAATACAATTTTTTTAGTCAACGCCGGAGTCAACGTCGGTCTTCGCCGGAGTTAACGTCGATCTGCGTCGGAGTCAATCGACCGGTGTACCGGATTGTATGTCTATGGTGTTGACCACATAACGTCATATAGTTCATGCATGTGGCCATGTAATACATATATTTCGTGTAGTTGAGGATACAATAGTATACTTGGTATGTGTGACTATGTATTCTCTTATACTTCGTGTAGTTAGCCATCTTTTTTTCTTTAATGTTTTTTGAAGAAAAGGCTATGGATATTGAAAAACCTAGGATACTGATTTATTTATTCATATATGATTCAAATATTGTAACTTTCAAACAAAATTGATTTATTCTTTGCATTTGTTTGGAAAGTACGTTGTTAATTATTAGAAACTGTTGTTTTAACTATGGGTTTACATGGTAACGAGAAATCTGGTTGAGTTACTGAATCTAACTTAAATTTTTAATATTTATTTGTGGCTGAATTTTCACATTTTTAAATGGTAACTGATGAATTCAGCTAATTTTTTTTTGTGATTTTTGACAAAATATGGCAAAATAATCTAGCAAAATTGCTGAATTTGGCAGAAATTTGCTGAATGTTTTTTTGATTTCTATGTTACCATTTAGATCCCATATCACATACTTAGATACTAGAATAACATGTGGACAAAAAATTATGTCAATTTGCCATTAATGTTTAATGACAACAATTAAACCAAGCACATCATGACCTAGACATGGATATATATAAATATCTACACTGGAAACGAGAAGAGGACTATATATATCTGTCGTTCACGTCCCAAACTTTTTAAAGAAGCAAGATTTTTTTAGTATATGTTTTGTTTTTACGCACGAACACACTACATCAATACGTCATAGCAACTATGGAACGACCTCGTTCAGTTCATCATCACATCATTCCTTATTTTTGTCTCGCTTCTTCGTCGATGCTATTTTGGTGTACTTTCTTTCTCGTGCTTTTATTTACGACAACTACACATGCTTTAGTGAAACTCCCGGAAAACACGACCGTTCCGGCGGTAATAGTGTTTGGAGATTCAATTGTTGATGCTGGAAATAACGACGACATGATAACAGAAGCTAGATGCGATTATGCTCCCTACGGCATTGATTTTGACGGTGGGGTTGCTACGGGAAGATTCTCCAATGGCAAAGTCCCTGGTGATATTGTTGGTTAGTTTGCTTGTAAACTTGTTTTCTTCGTTATATAATACATATAACTTGACTAATGATTTGCAATCCGTGAATAGTTCGATTTTTCTTACTCTATACAATGATGTGTACGATAAAGTCAAAACACCAAGTTTGCCACCTTGCATCATAGCTAGATTTCCCTTAATTAAATATAACCAAGCAGTAGCAATCTAACAATTATATAATTTTTTCATAATATTTAATTTTTGTCCTACCAGCGGAAGAGTTAGGGATTAAACCCAATATACCAGCATATCGAGATCCGAATTTGAAACCAGAAGATCTTTTGACCGGTGTAACATTTGCTTCTGGTGGTGCTGGTTATGTTCCTTTGACAACCAAATTAGCGGTAATTAATTTTGAAATTCCTATGCATTTAATTTAGGGCATCTAAAGAAGTTACTATTAAAAAACAATAGTAATTTTTTTTAATTATTGTTTAAGGGAGGTATACCGTTACCGCTACAATTGAAATATTTTGAAGAATATAGAGCGAGACTGAAGGCAATGGTTGGAGAAGAGAGGACACAGTTCATAATTAAAAATAGCTTGTTCGTTGTTGTATGTGGTAGTAACGATATCGCCAACAACTTCTTTGCTCTCCCTCCGGTTCAGCTCCACTACACCGTCGCTTCTTTCACCGCTCTTATGGCCAACAACGCTCGCTCATTTGCTCAGGTAAAAGAATTAATAGTAGTAATAATACAACGAATAAGGGTTAGTAGTTAATAGTTATGATGTCTTAATTAAACATTGCTTTTCATTTATTAAAAGACTTTTTCTATTTATATATGTTGGTGGTAGACACTCTATGGATATGGAGCTAGAAGAATACTTGTATTTGGTGCACCACCAATAGGATGTGTTCCTTCGCAGAGAACCGTAGCAGGAGGACCTACAAGAGATTGTGTTGCAAGGTTTAATGATGCATCAAAACTTTTCAACTCTAAGCTCTCAGCTAATATTGATGCATTGTCAAGAACTCTACAAGACCCGACAATAATCTGTATCGACATCTATAGTCCTCTTCTTGATCTCATTTTAAACCCTCAACAATATGGTAATCATTCATTATTTGTTTTTCTAGTTATTTCATTTAACCAATATATTATTCAACATAATTTGTAAAAATTTATTTTAACAAAATTGTATATATATATTTTGTGAATCTCATAGGATTTAAGGTGGGCGATAAAGGATGTTGCGGAACCGGCCTAATAGAAGTTACTGCGCTATGCAACAACTATACAGCTGCTGTGTGTCCCATAAGATCTGATTATGTGTTTTGGGATAGTTTTCATCCCACTGAAAAAGCTTACAGAATTATAGTTGCAAAACTTTTTGATAAATATTTCGACAGATTCTTCTAATCGATATAGCTTCTATTCGCATTAATTATGGTCGATACAGTATTGAATAATCATTCCAATTAGAAGAGAAATTACACTGTTGTCAGCTTTCTCTTCCTCAAGGCTTTATAATTGTCTCATATATGATATTTGATGGTTATATATATACAAGATTCATGTATATTTCCTGTATGATTATAATTTTGCTAGCAAACTCGGCTATTTTGTTCTTTTCCATTTTCTGCAATAATAGTACCAACCAATAAAGATTTGATTTTAGTCCTCGAATCACTTGTCACAGAGTCACTCCTGATAGAACTCAAAGTCTCAAACTTATTGCAAAAAATCAAAATACCATAAATAAATTTAAAAAAAAACAGAAAAACCAAAGGTCAAGCCAAATAAAAGGCCCAAGGTTGATACAAAAAATTAAACATAAGGCCCAATAAAATCTAATTACCACAGGCCCAAAAGCAGCTAATGCTTTTTCTTCGTTGGAAAATAAAACATGACCCAAAAAAAGCAGATTAGGAAAGTGAAAATGAAAACAAAAAAATTCTAATTAAGCTGGAACTCCTTTCAGTCGATATGAGCTCAATTGTAATACATCACATGATAGCATTATTACGACTACGAAGAGGTCACTATCCGTTCAATTATATGGTTACAATCAATTTGTATTTCAATCGAGAGACGAATTTGATTTGTGTTTTAATCAAGTGAAGAGTCAAACTCAGATCACATATATTCAATTAATTCAGATACTAGGGAAATAAGAAACCATGCTGGAAACATTGTTGTTCTAATTTGGTTTGTACATTTAAAATTTTAAATCACCAACAGAAAAAGAAACAAAAAAAAAACGAAAAGAAACAAAAAAAAAAATCACGAATAAAAAAAGCCCAATAAGAAAACTCCGATTTGGTTTAGGCTCTGTTCGTTTGGTGCATTAGATGCAATATCTGGATACAGTATCAAGACGCAGTATCTGGACGCAATATCTGAACATCTAAATGATGTTCGTTTGCGTTATTGGTTTATGCGTCCAGAAATTGTATCTGGATAAAATTATGTTTGTTTTGTAATTTGATTTATGTGCATCTGAATATAATATATGTAAAATGACAAAAAAACCCCTTTATTTTATGTTGAAGATTTAGTGGTTATAATGTATTCATGTTTTTAGCTTATTTTCATATTAAATTTAAATAAATATTTAAAAATAAAGTTCCCTTGTCTTGACGGAAAACAGAGATTTTACGTTTTTAGCGGAAAATTGAGATTTTTTGTTTTTGGCAGAAAACCGAGATTTTGCATTTTTAGCCGAAAACCAAAATTTTGTGTTTTTGGCGGAAAACTGTGATTTTGCGTTTTTGGCAGGAAATGTGATTTTGCAGTTTTGACAGAAAAACATATTTTTGCGTTGTTGCGTTTTTTGGCGAAAAACGTAATTTTGGGGTTTTGATGGGAAAACAAGATTTTGTGGTTTTGACGGGAAAATGAAATTTTGCGGTTTTGACGGGAAAATAAATTTTGTGGTTTTGGTGGAAAAAAAGATTTTGCGGTTTTGACGGAAAACCGTAATTTTGCGGTTTTGACGGAAAAATGTTATTTTTTATTTTAGGACGAAGAATTGAGATTTTAGGGTTTTGTTGATATTATAATTAAGAAAAAATACTTTGTAATTATTTAATTAAAATAGGGGTATTTTTGATTTTTACCAATTTTGGATGAGTTTACCTCATCCAAACTCTCCAAAAAAACTCATTCAGAAATTTAGTGTTTTTTGGATGAGTTTTCAAAACTCATCCAAATACCTAATCCAGTTATTATTTTAATTATCACTAAACAGACAACAATCTGCACATGCGTCCAGATACTGCGTATGGTTCACCAAACGAACAACACCTTAGACCCAATGAGAATTCATATGAAAAAAAAAATCCCCCTTTATTTAAATAATGGTTCCTATCTTGCCTGACTAATTAATGGTAACTTTTTAACTGATTTTACCTTCCTTTACCTTTGCGGTAAAAATGAAAAATCTAGTAGTTTCAGTATATATCCAAAATTTATTATCGTTTTTTAAGGGTTACGTTACGTATCAAGAAGTAGTATGCTACTCTAGTTCAACTTTAAATGTTCTAGACTAGGCTATTAGCCATTTTGAACCCAAAAGTCCTCATCTGTTTAAGACATATACATGCCGATCCAAGCTTTACGCATCAGTCATCACTCCAAAAGCTTCCAAACTAAAACAAGATCTGTTGCAAATTGCAATACAAAGAGCAACAATGAAACGACACAGTATGATTGATCATCACGTTACTTTTTCTCCTTCGAGTCTATTTTGGTGTGTTCTCTTCTTTCTCGTGTTGTTATGTAAGACGACCACGAACGCTTTGGTGAAGCTGCCCTCAAACGAAACGATTCCGGCTATCATAGTGTTTGGGGATTCTATTGTTGATGCCGGAAATAATGATGATATTAAGACAACGTTGGCTAGATGCAATTATCCTCCTTACGGCATCGATTTTGACGGTGGCGTTCCTACCGGAAGATTTTCCAACGGCAAGGTTGCGACTGATTTTATAGGTAAGTTTCACTTTTCTTTCTGTTGATGCAACAATGCAACTGATTTTAAAATATCTTTTCCACATTTTCTCATGAAATAAACATTTTTTCTTTTTTCTTTCTTTCATTTCCTATTTATTGTATCGTACATCGTACTGAATATATCTCACGGAGTGACTAGTTTTTGTAGTACAAAGAAACTTGAAAAATGGTACCATCACTATTTAATGACGATGTGAATGGCTGATTATATTAGACGCATTAACTAAGATCAGTCTAGGACATCTAATCTAGTGGTTGAGTATTTCTCTGTAAAACATGTGATCTATCTTTTNAATTCAATATTAGCAAAACTGATTTTTTTTTTTTTTTTTTTTTTTTTTTTTTTGTGTGTTTTCAAGTATGTGTCATTTTCTTGAGTTGTATAAAAGCTGAAAAAAAAAACGAAACATGAAAGTGATTTAGGCCGAATATGTTTTTATGATATAAAGCTATAATATAACTGGTAATAATAATATTATCTCGCTTGTGATCATAGCGGAAAATTTCGGAATTAAACCAACTATACCGGCCTACCGAAATCCAAATTTGAAACCAGAAGATCTCTTAACCGGCGTAACATTTGCGTCTGGTGGTGCTGGTTACGTTCCTTTCACCACCCAATTATCGGTAACTAATCAAACATTTAAAATCTTACATTATCTCTATAAAAACAAACGTGATTGTTTTTTAATGCTAGTTAATCTTGTTTTTTAAAGGGAGGAATAGCTTTACCGCAACAACAGGAATTATTTGAAGAGTACATAGAGAAGTTAAAGAAATTGGTTGGGGAAGAAAGGACAAATTTCATAATTCAAAACAGTTTGATCATGGTTATATGCGGCAGTAATGATATAACCAACACCTACTTTGGTCTTCCTTCTGTTCAACATAAATATGACGTCTCTTCCTTCACAACTCTTATGGCCGACAACGCTCGATCTTTTGCTCTAGTACGTATGAACAATATTTAGTTAACTATACATTATTTACTTAGCTAATTTGGGAAGCTATCATTTGAGATGGTACAATAATTCATGGAGCGAAGAAAATTACTTTTTAACTCTTTGTTTTTTCCTTAATTTTTTTTTGTCTTTCAATGATGTGGTACTTACAGAAATTACATGAATATGGGGCGAGAAGAATACAAGTATTTGGTGTACCACCACTAGGATGTGTCCCATCACAGAGAACTTTAGCAGGGGGACCAACGAGAGATTGTGTTGTTAGGTTCAATGATGCAACAAAGCTCTACAATGCTAAGCTCGCTGCAAATTTGGATTCTTTGTCAAGAACTTTAGGGGAGAAAACAATAATCTACGTTGATATATATGGCTCTCTTCTTGATATCATACTAGACCCTCAACAATATGGTAATCGTTGGTATTACGTACTGTGAACAATTTCCAACATTTCTATTTTCATCAAAATGTTAATGAAATTGTATGTTTGTAACAGGATTTAAGGTGGTCGATAGAGGGTGTTGTGGAACTGGGCTCATTGAAGTTGCTGTTTTATGCAACTTTGCAGCGGACGTATGTCCAAATAGAGATGAGTATGTGTTTTGGGATAGTTTCCATCCGACTGAGAAGACTTACAGAATTATGGCAACAAAATATGTTGAGAGATATATATGATCTCGATCGCCACTACATGTTTTACTGATTTAACATGTCTTTTTATGATTATCTTATTAGAAGTGATCTCCAAATATTTTTCCAACGCCATCTCTTATGTGCTGCCAATTTCATGCAATGATAAAAGTAAAGGAAAATTTGGAGCTATTTCGATTTATGAGTCTATGACCATCCTTAGGTCTAGACTATTAAGATGATTTTACTATGGTTACTGATACTATACATACCAAAACTTAAAAAGTTATAAAAAAAAAATTACCCACCATATTTGTTACAAAAAGCCCACAACAATTATCAAAAGCAATAACCTACTCAACAAAAAAAAAAAAAAAAATTAAACTCGGAGGTTGAAAGTTGAAAGAGAGGCCTACAACCGAGAGCCCACTCATCGAGAAACAAGAAGAAGAAGTCCAATAACGGATGAGCCTATTCAAGGTGTTGGAGAAAAATCGATTGTCTCGACAGAGCTGATTTGTGATATTGATTAAAATTTGTATATAAGCCGATTCAATTGTTATTTTACATAAGAAAAATTGTAAGCTTTTTGACCAATAAAAATTTATAAATAAACAAAGATAAAAAAAGAACATTAAAAAAAAAATATTATAGCAATAGCTACATTATTCTTGACACGTAGCTCCCATTTTTAAAGCGGACTCTCTATCTTTAGACCACAAATTAAAGACACACCTTATCTAGTCTAGGCTATGCATCATTTGTTGCCAGTTGCCACGACTGGCTTGCTCGGCCTATAATTCTTTGATTTTATTATATGAAACAATTGGCTGAAACAGTAAGTAAGTAGTTCTCATTCTAATTATCTACCACGTTGGATAAGATAAATAAAAAAATTGACCTATTATTTCTGTGAGTAGTTTGATATCTTTAGCATATTGGACCCACTATTTAATGATCAAATTTAATTTCACAATAATGTATGGTTATCAAATCGCATTCAAAATCAAAACGCCTTCAATATACTTTTTTTTTTCCTTTTTTTTTTTCATTCATGGATCAGCTTAGTTGGTCATTACTTAAATTTGTCGCTGTCGAGTTATTACTATAGATGAATACAACCACGACAGAACAGGGTCTATCTTCTACGATATATATGAATACTATTAGAGTATATATAAACTATATAATAGTATACTGTATACGATGACTCAAGTGCAATCAATACGGCAAAACCAAGCTAAAATCTACGCTTACGTTCTAGCCAAGCTAAATATCGTAGTTATATCATAATTATTTCTCGTTTTGTAATATTTCCGTACTGATTATACAAAAGGGAATAGTATTTGATCATCACAACATTTTCTCTTCTGATTTAACTATAATGACTTAACTTTTTACCTAGATTTCACTGTAAAAGAAGAGTTTTAAGTTTGCAGTTGTCTTGTCTACAAATAACGCTAGTATGTATTCATTTAAAATTTGCAAAGCAATATAAAACGGGATAACCTAGATTATTTCAAGATTTTTATAATTTTTTTTTTGTTTGCACATGTTTATAGAAACATAATTAGGTTAGATAGTGGTTGGGCGATAATATGGTTGTGTGAATCACTATATTAAATTCCACATTTTAGTAGCCTTGTTGATATATCTTAGTCTTAATTAATTAGCATGATTTTTCGGATATTTGCGGGCTCTGGCTTACTATATATATTCTATAATTATTAGACTTGGACCATTGTTATGTAGGTAGCATTAACAGCAAGCTTCTCGAGGAATATACAAACATTTTTTTCTACCTTTGCTATATTTTCTGACTGCCCCAATTATTTTCTTCGTAAAGTCTCTTTTGTACCTTTTTCACGTGTATATATATGGAAAGTTACCTTCTTCACACTCAGTTAAGTGGAAATAGTAGTATCACCTATTGCTTGTGATCTACATCTACCCTGCGGTCCCTAGCTACGTATGTCTTTGTTCATACTTTTTTCTTTCTAATTCGTACTTATCACATGATTCTTATGTCTATTATTAAAGGATTCTAAAATAAGACAAGATATGTTTTTTACCCAAACAAAAATGATACGTTATGAAATAAACTAAAAACAATACCAACATATATATTCTGAGCCTGTTGGGCTCTAGAGATCTTCGGTGTCCTATTAATTATGATGACATATAAGGTTGTAGTTTGGTAACAGTTTACATCACATGCTCAAATATCAACATGAGATTCTTACTTAAATTAATTAGAATTACTATTATCATATTTCAAGCGTAGCATAACTGTCATATGAAAAGAGTGTAAAATAAAATAAAAATGAAAAGAAATAAGAGAACATATATATATATATATATATCATATTACAAGTATCTATCATTATATTTTATAATTTATATATACATATATTATATTTTTGAGAAATGGTATTAGAAAAGAGACATTTTTAAAAAAAATTCTGTAATACTATATAGTTTTTTAATATTTGATAAAAATCCGAAGTTAAACTTACTCGTGCAGAGATTGCTGATGGTCGAACGATGATAGGTAGATAAACATGTTCACCGAAGAAATAATCAAATTTACTTGTAACACCAATCTGATGCATGCCTTCATTAAATTTCCAAACACTTGTCAAAATTGTTCGATATGAAGAAAAAAGTTGAATAACCGCATGATAATATGGATATATATACCACGTAGGTGTTTTTAGAATCTAGAGTGAGAGATTAAGATATCTTGAAATTTTAACATTTATGTTTAATTAGCGTTAACGTATTCGCACTTAATCTATTTTGTCTGTCATACTCTGCCTGTCACATTCTGCTGACTATACGTGTTTCGATAGACGCACTAATAGTTGTATGTTGTTAAAGGCAGCTAAAATATATATGCCAAAAAAGACAATTATGGTTGAGGTTAGTACATTTCTCATTTAAAAAAATAAAGAAGTGCATTTTCAAGAATTATTATCAAAAAGTGCATTTTTTTTAACTCCTCCCTTCCAATTATAAGAAGTAAAAATCTAATCTATTTCTCAAAATGTTTCAAGCAATTAATTCGCTCTTGTCTTAGTCTACGGTCCACAATATATCCACGACGACGTAATATGCATTGCGCATATATATACATTACAAATATATAAATACAGTTTATATATCGAAATGTGTCTGTCTATATATATAAATAAGTGTGATAGGATAGAAGAAAAGTTGATTAAGAGTATCGTGTGTTTCTCCTTGTTATGTTGTAAAACTTGGAACTTGGAAGCAAACGCATTGTTATAAAAAGAAAATATTATTCATATTTCCACATTACATTATAGCAACATGAAAAACAATACAAGCTGGTCTTGCTGTTCTTGGTCTTCATGGAAACTATGTTTGTTGTCTGTTCTCATTCTCACTGACACGATTGCCGCCGTGAAGCTGCCACCAAACCTGATTATTCCGGCCGTAATAGCTTTCGGAGACTCCATCGTCGACACCGGAATGAACAACTATGTCAAAACCGTAGTTAAGTGCGATTTTCAACCTTACGGTATCAATTTCCAAGGTGGAGTTGCAACAGGGAGGTTCTGCGACGGACGAGTCCCCGTCGATTTGCTAGGTCCATTCTCTTTACTCTTATTTCTTAGCTTCAGTACGTAAAGCGAATAGTCAATGTAAAATTAGATTTTCACGCATTTATATATAAAGGAGTAACGACCATTAATTACTAGGACACAAGTAATGACTACGGCAAAATAAATTTGAGCAATCATTTGTTTTCTTTTCCCTTATAGAACTAGTAGTAGTTAAAAATCAGTCTCGTAACATCAATTGTCTCAAATAATTATGCGTATACAATTTAGTAGGCTTTTTTTTTCTACAGTTATATGATTATTACAAAAAATATCATTAAAACCCAATTTTTTTTTAAAACAACGTAATTTATATTTCATGCTCTGTACGCAGCCGAAGAATTTGGAATAAAATTAAATGTACCAGCATATTTCGATTCGAAGCTAAACTCCAAAGATCTTTTAACCGGTGTATCATTTGCGTCAGGAGGTTCTGGTTATGATCCTATAACACCTAAACTCGTGGTAAGACTATGTAACCTATCGATCATGGTATTTTTGTATCATTTGATTTAATAATTATCTTAACTTGTTGGTTTCATTTGTTGATGGTATTAGACAGTAATATCATTAGAAGAGCAATTAACTTATTTCGAGGAGTACATAGAGAAAGTGAAGAATATAGTTGGGGAAGAAAGAAAAGACTTCATAATAGCCAACAGCTTATTCTTGGTGGTCGCAGGCAGCGATGACATAGCCAATACATACTATACTCTTCGTGCAAGACCGCAATACGACGTCGATTCCTATACCACTCTTATGTCTGACTCTGCCTCAGCTTTTGTGGCTGTAAGCTATTCTCAAATCTTTGAATAAAGCCTAATACTACTGTTAAGTTTTAATATAGTCTTTCTACATTAGTATATTGTAACAACATTATATATATATATATATATATATATATATATATAAATAAGAAAAAACATTTGAAATATAGATGGCTATCTACCAAAATTATATTTATATAAAAATATGAGTCAGAGAAATAAATGAAATTCTAGAAATATAATGATTATATTATGGAAATGAAATTGACAGAAACTATATGGATATGGAGTGAGAAGGCTGGCTGTATTTAGTGCACCACCAATTGGGTGTGTACCATCCCAGAGAACCTTAGGAGGAGGTATTTTGAGAGATTGTGCTGACACTTACAACGAAGCAGCAAAGCTTTTCAATTCAAAGCTTTCGCCAAAACTGGATATGTTGCGTAAAACTCTACCGGGTATCAAACCGATCTACATTAATATCTATGATCCTCTTTTGGATATCATCCAGAATCCTGCAAATTACGGTAATACTTAAAACATTATATTCATTTAATTTTCATGCATTTACTAGTCGTTGTACTTGAATATAAATAGGTAACATCTTTGAAAGTTACGATTTGGGTTATTGTAGGGTTTAAAGTGGCTAATAAAGGATGCTGCGGGACGGGAGCCATAGAAGTTGCTGTGTTGTGCAATAAAATCACATCTTCTGTATGTCCCGACGTGTCTAGTCATGTGTTTTGGGACAGTTATCATCCTACCGAGCATACTTACAAAGTGTTAGTCTCATTGTTGATTAACAAATTTATTGATCAGTTCGTCTGAATTTAAAACTATTTTCACGGCGTAATGATTGGTTGTATTTTATCATATCTTGTTTGTATCATTTGAAAATTGTATTCGATCTAAATATAATAAATATCTATTGTTGTTTTACTTCAAAATTTATCATTCTAATAGTTAGATCCTCTTCCAATACATAGGGAGGAATAAGAGTCTACATGACAAAAACATCTGACTGTATACATCATTAATTTTAATTTAATTAAAGTAAATATATTTACAAATAGTTCTTTTTTTTGTGTGGTATTTATGTCATCAGATATATGAAATTATTATCTTCATGATACATGCAGACATTCATCCAGTGTGTTCTCACCACTTTCATGCATTTTTGGCTTCCTTAGACAACAAGGACTAGACGTCTAAAAAGACTTAGAAA
>NC_025691.1:24435153-24459466 GCF_000633955.1 Camelina sativa
AAGTACTGTTCCTCGTTCTTAAAAAGTCCATTCTTGTCGTCAACCTCATTTATTTTGTCGCTACAAAAATTCATATAGTGATGAAGTTCTTTTATGGTTTGCAGGATTTTCTAATGAGAAGAAAGGGTGTTGTTGTATGCTTTCGTCAATAGTACCATGCCCCAACCCAGATAAATACGTCTTCTATGACTTTGTTCATCCCTCCGAGAAATCCTACAAAATTATTTCTAAAAAGCTTGTCGCGGATATCAAGAATGGCCTTGCCTGATTCCTTTTGCAATGCTTTATTTTAATCTTATTAACAGCCATCGTTAATAATATATATGAGAAGGCAAAAATCATACATGGGCGATCTTTCAGTTTTTACATAAATCAATGTATAATCCAGTTTAAAGAAAAAATGTATTATGTATCCCTTATTTATTTCATAAAATCCCAGAACAACAAAGGCGGTTGCTTACAAATGTATACTGAAGAACTTTTTTCTTTTTTTACGACACATATTCAAGAACGTATCTAATGACAATTCCTAACAAATATAGTTGACATCAGCCAAGTAAGAAAACGACAAAATAAACACTTTGGGACAATACTACTGAATGAAAATCCAGAATTTTTTGAAATACTGTATAAGTCATGATTTTGATGATTATGTTATAGCTAAAACTGTACGGATTAAAAGCTAAGTATCAACTTCACCGTTAACCCTTTTTTCTTGTACAACGTATTATTTCTAGGTTGGACAATTTTTTTTTTTTTTTTTGATAATTAAGTTGGACAACTATTTATTTCGAAACAATATATTTTCAGAAAATATGTCCGATTTGAAAAATATATACTTTAATATGTATACAACTAAAAAAAAAATAAGAAAAAAAAAAAAGAATCTTCTTAAAAGGTGAAGCATGCTAACATTTATTATGTGTGCTGCACTCACACTTTTTGGCTTCCTTGGACAAACAAAAACTAGACGTCTAAATATATTTACGAAAGACATCAACAGATTTCTTTATATTTTGCCCCAAAAAAAAAAATCTTTATAAAACATAAGAGAAACTAAACACTGTTGGAAAAGAAAAAGAAAAAATTTATGAACTTAAGGTTCTGCATGTTTAGAAAAAAAAGTTGGTGTTAGCATTATTAATATCTACTTATATCTTATCAATAGAAGCTGTCCCGAACGGATCATTTCCGGCGCTTTTGGCTTTTGGAGATTCGATGGTCGATACCGGTAATAATAACAATTACCTCTTGACTCTGATGAAAGGACATTACTGGCCATATATATGGATGGAACTTCGACTCCAAAAAACCAACGGGAAGACTTGGAAATGGAAGGGTGTTCTCTGATATAGTTGGTATGCTATTAAAATCCTTCATGGTGCTTCTTTGTATTATCTCATTTGTATCAAAGTGTTTGGCTAAACATAAAACTATATAATATATATGTTCTCATATAGTGAAGTTTGTTTTAAAATAAAAATTGCAGCTGAAAGTTTGGGGATCAAAAGACTATTACCAGCGTACCGTAAGTTGTACATTAAACCAAGCGACCTTAAAACTGGTGTTTCATTCGGATCAGGTGGGGCAGGAGTTGATCTTGTTACATCAAATTTACTGGTAAAACCATTAGTGTTGAACTTGTTATATCGGTTAAGAGTTGTGTTATATATCTTAACTAATTTCTCGGTGTTTGTCTGGTCAGAGAGTTTTATCGCCGGCTAACCAAGTAAAAGATTTCAAAGGCTACATAAGGAAGCTGAAGGGAATAATCGCAAACGCAGTGATTCTTGTTTCTGAAGGAAATAATGATATTGGAATCACATATGCGATTCATGATGCTGGTATGCGATTAATGACTCCGAATATATACACCAGTAAATTAGTTGGTTGGAACAAAAAAATTTATAAAAGTAAGACTGAAAAAAATGAAATTCTATTCATCGAGTATCTAGACTATTATTATACATATTCATTCAGAATCTTTTGGTTTTTGTAAAATGTATGAAGGATTTATATGATCAAGGAGCGAGAAAATTTGCGGTAATGGGAGTGATACCATTGGGATGTTTGCCTATGTCAAGAGTAATTTTCGGTACCATCTTCGTGTGGTGTAACTTCTTGGCGAATCAAATCTCGGAAGATTACAACAAAAAATTGAAAAGCGGAATTAAAAGTTGGGGAACAGAATCGGGTTTTAGTGGTGCCAAGTTTGTCTATGTCGACATGTACAACTCTCTTATGGATGTTATCAACAATCATAGGAAATACGGTACGTAAATACACATTATTATTTATACATACTAGTCTTTTTTCTGTACGATATGAATTTGAATTAAAATACTAAGAATAGTAACACTATGACAACATTAATACAAACGATTAGGTAAGTTTATAAATAACAGTTATCAGCTAAATCTCAGAGAAAAGGAACCAGTTTTTAATAGTGTTGCTTTAGACATTTGAAAGCTCATGACTGGTCCTAGTAGTACTTCTTTCGTTGCAGGGTTTACCAATGAGAAGAATGGGTGTTGTTGTATGATTCCGGCAATAGTACCATGCTCCAACCCAGATAAATATGTCTTCTATGACTTTGCTCATCCCTCCGAGAAAGCCTACAAAACAATTGCTAGCTGATTTCTTGTAATATATCTTAACACTCACCATCATTAATTTTATATATGAGACGGAAAATCACATATGACGTGACGATATATATGTACCTCTGTTTTTTTTTTTTTGTTACAAAGAATGTATATATAATCCGTTTTAAATAACCAGGAACTTGCTTACAATGTATGTTCGAGATACACTATATTCTCCTCTTCGGCCAAAAACATCAGCTCGTCACGCTTCTTTTTTTTCTTTTTCTTTTTTTGAATGAATGAATGTAAAATTTATTCAGATCAAAAATATGTTGTTTTTTTACATTAATTATATGCACCTTTATAGAAGAAATTTCAGAAATATGTTAAAGGGTACAAACTATCCAAACCATATACAAGCCCATTTTGTGGCTTCCTTGAGCAAAGTCAACTATCCAAACCATATACAAGCCCATTTTGTGGTGTTCTCATCCAAGGTCTAGTCTATTAATTCATAAGAAAAGTTAGCAACTCCACTATACTCCGGTTCTTAAGCCTCCGGTTTCAATAGTTGGCGACCATCGGTCTATGAGAACAAAGCTTTTTAAACTCTACGTACAGCTCTGAGCAAACTACTTCAAACTCTCTTCTCACTATCTGGTTTCAATATTATGACACGACGATTAAATGTGCAAATATTATGATGCTCAACCACTATCTTCTACATCTTTTCTCATTTAAAAGTTGTAATGCTGTAAAATTAAAGTCTAAACAATTCCTCTGTACGAATTTAATTTTCATTTATATGATTAACCTTAAACCTTGGAATTAAATCTTTTAGAACCAAAAGAACAAGAAAGACTAAATAAGAAAACAACAAACTTGACAATTTCGGACTAAGGTAATTGATGTTGCTCTTTACTAATGTTACTTCCAAATATGCTTCTCTGATATCTATGATCGTATATAAAAAACATGGTCTACAAAAGGTATAATAACGATGTCTCATGGTGACAACTAACTAAATTTGCCCACATATAAAAACCAGAAACAGACTAAAACATAATTAAATAAGTGGTATTTTTTTCATTAGATATATATATATATATGGAATTATTATAGTATTAAAATATCCTAACATTCATTTGGTGTGTACTGTGTACTGTACTCTCATGCATTTGGGCTTTCTACGACAAAAAGGATGTAGACGTCTAAAAATAAGTAGAAAAATCATTTGGTTTCTGTATAAAACACATGATACAGTAAAAACTGTCCGGAAGAAGTTTGAACTTATTTTCGATATGTTTAGGGGAAAAATATTTGTGTTAGCATTATTTTCTATTTTATTTCTCTCATCGGCGGCTGATCAAAATACATCATTTACTGCGCTTTTTGCTTTTGGTGATTCAGTATTAGATACCGGCAACAATAATTTTCTTCTTACTTTGCTCAAGGGAAATTACTGGCCATATGGTTGGAATTTTGACTACAAAATTCCAACGGGTAGATTCGGAAATGGAAGAGTTTTCACCGATATAGTTGGTATAACATCATACGTTTAACAACGTTTTTTTAAAAAAAAATTGTTTTAAGTTATTTAGTAGGAATACTAATGATCTCACGTGGTGTAAGTCTTCTATTGTAGCTGAAGGTTTGGGGATCAAAAGACTTGTACCAGCTTATAGCAAGATTCGTCGCATTGCTTCTGAAGACCTCAAAACCGGCGTTTGTTTTGCATCTGGTGGTTCTGGAATCGACGATCTTACATCAAGAACACTGGTGAACAAGATGAATTTATTTGTGTTATTTCGATAAAAAAAACACTATTATACAACTCCACCAATGTTACCTAATAATTATTTTCGTTTCTTTTTGGATGGCCGTGGGTGGTTCGGTCAGCAAGTTTTATCGACAGGCGACCAAGTACAAGATTTTAAAAACTATTTGAAGAAACTAAAAAAAATAGTGAAACGTAAGAAAAAAGTAAAAGAAATAGTTTCAAACGCAGTGTTTCTTATTTCTGAAGGAAACAACGATCTTGGGTACTTTGTCGCTCCCGCTCTTTTGCGATTACAGTCCCCAAACACATACACCAGTAGAATGGTTGGCTGGACCAGAAAGTTTCTAAAAGTAAGACAGTAAATAAAATAAAAACTAATCTATAGTAGTATATGAATTCTATGTAACTGTTCACACTCTTTTGGTTTATGCATGTAATCTATATATGTGAAGGAATTATATGATCTTGGGGCGAGAAAATTCGCGGTGTTGGGAGTGATGCCGGTGGGATGTTTGCCTCTGCATCGGGCTATATTCGGTGGGGTATTCGGATGGTGTAACTTCTTCTTGAATAAAGTTACAGAAGACTTCAACAGGAAATTACAGAAAGGTCTTACAAGTTACGCAGTAGAATATGATTTTAAAGATGCAAAATTTGTTTACGTCGACATGTACGGTAAACTTATGGATCTTGTCAACCATCCTAAGGCCTATGGTACGTATATACACACCCCATAAATATATGCATGACGTAACCAAGTGATAACAATATCATATATACCATGCACATGCACAACACCCATTCATAGTTATATATTGTATTGTTTTTACTCAAATTTTTCTAGCCGCATCATTTTTTCTTTTATTCATTTGCAAATCATAACTAATATAGTAATATGTATTCCCTTTTATTTTCTGTTTACATATATTATTGATGTAGAATAGAATGAAAGGTGAAATTCTTTTTCTAAAATATTCTGAATTTCATTATAGTAACTCTCACATCTAGGATAAGTTACTATATATATAAAGAATGATTATATTGTGTGCAGTTTTTGTTTATTTCTTTCTTTTTTCTCGTTTTGTATTTATATCCAAATCATAACTCTAAGATCATGTTGTATCTATAACAATCTATGTGTGTATATATATGTATACTTGCAGGGTTTTTAGAAGAGAGAAAAGCTTGTTGTTGTATGCCGAATGCAATAATACCATGCTTCAACCCAGATAAACACGTCTTCTATGACTTCGCTCACCCTTCCCAGAAAGCCTACGAAGTCATATCTAAACCACTTGTCTATCAGATAGCGAAAGGCCTTACCTAATTCCTCATTTCTTAAAATGTTTTATTTTAATCTTAGTTGTCACCATATCGTTAAATATATGTAATGGTCAGTATCATGCATGATGATCTATTTGATTTGATAGTGTTTGGATAAAAAAAAAAAGTGAACAAAAATAATTAACACTTTCAGGCTAAGGTGAATAAAACAAAGTCGGCCTCATGGGAACACGAAAATTATTGTACAAGTACACCCATATATATTTCCAATTCTTCACTCGTGAGCATTTTCTGAAAATTATGCAGACTTTGAATGCAAAAGAGGTCGTTGAGACTTGAGCACTATAGGGACCATATATGTATAGGAAGAAGAAAAGAAGATAATAATAACGATTTTTACATTTAAAATAACATTTCATAAACAAAAATAATATCTTATGAAAAAAAAACATTAATATTTTGTTTACTTATAAGAACATGCATGTACATTTGAGCAAAAAAACCGAAATTCTCTTAGTTCATTAAATTTAATTGATTTCTTAAGTTAATTGCGGATGGATATTATTTTTACTTGGAATTATATATCCCTCAACAAACTAGGGAATGGTATACATACATAAGGTGGTGGGATTAATATTGCATGTTTTGTTAATCTTGTATAGTCATGGATAATAAACCTCCCTATAAATCTGCAGCTTTGTTTTTCTTCCTTTCACACGGATTGCATTGTTTATATATACCAATTTATTTCGTTGTCTGAATATACTTAAACTACATCCTGTATGTTTTATTGTTAAAAAAAAAAAAAAAAATCTTGTTTTATCATCAATCAAATAAGTTCACTTAGAATATTATTCACGTAACAATATGTTCCAAAAAAAAACAGAATTGAATTAAAGAATTAAACAATCCATTATTTATCTATTGATATATTCATAAATCATATAACACACACTTTTTATCTCCTAATTTCCCATTCATTGCCGGTCACGTATGTGAATCACGTGGTTTACATCTTCCCATATTTTACTTCAAATTTAAGAACTAATAAATATGTACCAATCCACAATATCTTAAAGTCTCTTTAGTCTGTCTCTATATATAACAGCAAATATCCCTTCCAACGTATTTGTCAACGTACTTAAGAGATCTACACTAATAATGGGGAGGTTTCATAAACTTCCTCTCATAGGTTTAGTTCTGTTTCTCGGTCTGACCGGCTCACTTACCGCCGCCAGTGAGTATACCTGCTCTAGTACCGATATACACTTTACTCGTGCCAATTTCCCTAAAGGTTTCATTTTTGGTACCGCAACTGCTGCTTTTCAGGTCACATACATTTTTGAATTTAGACTCTAGATACGATCTTTTATATAATAAATAAATTGATTGTTTGGAAACGTTGACTTTGTCATGAAACTTCTAAAAAAGTTAGTGATTTATGTGGTAAGGTTGAAGGAGCTGTAAATGAAGGTTGTAGAGGTCCAAGCATGTGGGACGTATACACCAAGAAATTCCCACGTCTCTTCACTCTCTCTTCCTCTTTTTAAAATTTCACTTTGACTAATGGAAATAATTATTTGTCAATATTAGTCATCTTTTTTTTTTCTTTTTAAATTTATTTTTTCAGATAGATGTAATTACCACAATGCCGACGTTGCTGTCGATTTCTACCATCGTTACAAGGTATTAGTTATGTCGTCTAGTTACCCCTAGTTTGAAAATTTGTTTGTAAAGCTCTCTTTGAACTTATGTTAACTTAAAATTATATTTAATAGGAAGATATCAAGTTGATGAAAAGTCTGAACACTGATGGCTTTAGATTTTCCATTGCATGGCCTAGAATTTTTCCCCGTAAGTTAAAACTCAACAAATTATGGTTTACTTGATATAATACAAGGAAGCAAATAATAACATCATTTAAATAAAAAATCAACAGATGGTAGGATGGAGAAAGGAATAAGCAAAGCAGGTGTGCAGTATTATCACGACCTGATCGATGAGCTTCTCCAAAATGGTAAAAGTTTCTCTCTCCGATAAACTAATATTCTAAACTTCACAAACTCTATATTACATCAAAGATATTACTAATGTTAACTCTAAATTAATTTCCAAAATTCAGATATAACACCATTAGTTACCGTTTTTCACTGGGACACTCCTCAAGATTTAGAAGATGAATACGGTGGTTTCTTAAGCGACAGCATCATGTAAGATTTTACTAATTTTTACAACTTATGATGATCTTTTTTTTTGTCTACAACTCAAACATGATTAACCTTTTTTATATATAAACGTAGAAAGGATTTTACGGAGTATGCAAACTTTATATTCCAAGAGTACGGACACAAAGTGAAGCATTGGATCACATTTAACGAGCCATGGGTGTTCAGTCGATCTGGCTACGACATTGGGGAAAAAGCACCGGGACGTTGTTCCAAGTACATCAAAGAACATGGAGAGTTGTGTCATGATGGACAGTCCGGATACGAAGCTTATATCGTCAGTCATAACATGCTCTTGGCACATGCCGATGCCGTTGAGGCCTTTAGGAAATGCGATAAGGTTTTTTTTTTTTTTTTTAAATGCGATAAGGTTTTCATATATAAATATTAACTAACTAGCATCACTAAAGTTAGTGTGAATATTTTACGTAATTTAATGAACTGAGTATTTACAAACATTTATTTCTATTTGTTTATAGTGTAACGGTGGAAAAATTGGGATTGCTCATAGTCCAGCTTGGTTTGAGGCACATGAGCTCTCGGACGAAGAGCATGAACCTCCTGTAACCGGACTGATCGACTTCATATTGGGATGGTAACAAAATCCATTAATTTTTTTTTTTAACATGTATATAGTATGAAAATGTTAAATATGAGACAAATACTATTCTGATTCCGTAGGCATTTGCATCCGACCACATATGGAGATTATCCACAATCAATGAAGGATCATGTCGGACATCGACTGCCAGAATTCACAGAGGCACAGAAGGAGAAGTTGAAAAATTCTGCTGATTTTGTAGGAATCAATTACTACAGTTCGGTATTTGCATTGCACGACGAAGAGCCGGATCCTTCGCAACCAAGTTGGCAGAGTGATTCCCTCGTGGACTGGGAACGTCAGTCTCATTTTACTGTGAAATAAATTTAGACTATTTTCATTAACTCTCACTTGATTAATTTTATCAAAAAATTTCCACTTTTTTCAGCAAGGTATGTGGATAAAGTCAATGCTTATGCTGCCACGGTATATATCTGATCGTTATTTTAGTTTTAGTAACTTACGATGTAACTAAAATGAAAATATTAAAATTGATTATGTATTTTGGTTTTTTTTATAAGCCTGATGTTGCGAAAGTGGAAGTCTACGCAAAAGGTTTGAGGAGCCTACTGAAATATATTAAGGATAAATATGGAAATCCTGAAATCATGATCACCGAGAATGGTAAGAGAAACGTCTTTCACCTAAATTAAATCTCAAAACGTTCCCCTAATATATATATATTGAGTTGTATATGTTTGATTTAAGGATATGGAGAGGATCTAGGGGAACAAGACACAAGTCTTGTAATGGCGCTCTCAGATGAGCACAGAAGATACTATATACAGAGGCATCTCTTGAGCTTGCACGAATCAATTTGGTCAGTAAAACAAATCATGCATGTTTTTGAGTTTTAATTCTTACANAATGAACTGAGTATTTACAAACATTTATTTCTATTTGTTTATAGTGTAACGGTGGAAAAATTGGGATTGCTCATAGTCCAGCTTGGTTTGAGGCACATGAGCTCTCGGACGAAGAGCATGAACCTCCTGTAACCGGACTGATCGACTTCATATTGGGATGGTAACAAAATCCATTAATTTTTTTTTTTAACATGTATATAGTATGAAAATGTTAAATATGAGACAAATACTATTCTGATTCCGTAGGCATTTGCATCCGACCACATATGGAGATTATCCACAATCAATGAAGGATCATGTCGGACATCGACTGCCAGAATTCACAGAGGCACAGAAGGAGAAGTTGAAAAATTCTGCTGATTTTGTAGGAATCAATTACTACAGTTCGGTATTTGCATTGCACGACGAAGAGCCGGATCCTTCGCAACCAAGTTGGCAGAGTGATTCCCTCGTGGACTGGGAACGTCAGTCTCATTTTACTGTGAAATAAATTTAGACTATTTTCATTAACTCTCACTTGATTAATTTTATCAAAAAATTTCCACTTTTTTCAGCAAGGTATGTGGATAAAGTCAATGCTTATGCTGCCACGGTATATATCTGATGGTTATTTTAGTTTTAGTAACTTACGATGTAACTAAAATGAAAATATTAAAATTGATTATGTATTTTGGTTTTTTTTATAAGCCTGATGTTGCGAAAGTGGAAGTCTACGCAAAAGGTTTGAGGAGCCTACTGAAATATATTAAGGATAAATATGGAAATCCTGAAATCATGATCACCGAGAATGGTAAGAGAAACGTCTTTCACCTAAATTAAATCTCAAAACGTTCCCCTAATATTGAGTTGTAATGTTGAGTTGTATATGTTTTATTTAAGGATATGGAGAGGATCTAGGGGAACAAGACACAAGTCTTGTAATGGCGCTCTCAGATGAGCACAGAAGATACTATATACAGAGGCATCTCTTGAGCTTGCACGAATCAATTTGGTCAGTAAAACAAATCATGCATGTTTTTGAGTTTTAATTCTTACAAAAAAAAAACTATTTTATTTTCACAATGATTATTGTGTTTTTCTCCACTTTGTTTTTGCAGCGATGATAAAGTAAATGTTACGGGGTATTTTCATTGGTCATTGATGGACAATTTCGAATGGCAAGAAGGATACAACTCGAGATTTGGGCTCTACTATACCGATTACAAAAATAATTTGACGCGCCACGAAAAATTATCAGCCCAGTGGTACTCAAGTTTCCTCCACGATGGACTGAAAGGGTTCGAAGATGAACACAATGAACTGAAAGGGTTCGAAGATGAGCACAATGGGTTGAAAGGGTTCGAAGATGAGCACAATGGATTGAAAGGGTTCGAAGATGAGCACAATGGACTGAAAGGTTTCGAAGATGAGCATGATGAGTTGTAGAGTTTTACTCCGCAAATAGACTACGAATACAATATTCACAAGCTCTTTGTTTACAGTGTCTAATGCATTTACATATTCAAGCAAAAGATAAGTCGATATATAAACAAGTAAACTTTGGATTTGGATACTCATAAGTTGTAAGTTTTGATATGCTCAAAGTGTTTTTTTAATTTCTCTATTTCTTGGGGTTTGAGTCCGAGTGTTTCATCTGAGATAACCTTGCAAGAAATTCTTATCGAAGAGCATGCTCACGTCCGAATTAGTCGGACTTCAGATATGGGCCTTGGAACTTCATGATAAGACTCAGTCAGTATCTTTATGTCAGCTACCAAACTTTAATTTTGGTAGTTGAGAGCTCCATTAATTCACGGATTACGACTTAAGAAATTAGTATTCTATATGTTGAGCGTGCATCTTCTAGAATAAATCAGGACACTTGTAAGATGTAACTAAGAAAGTCATGATTATATCCCTTATATATTAAAAAAGAAACATTTTATTGAAAAAACTGACGTATCCGCATTACAAAGTTCAGTCTACCATTTAGCAAAATTCCCTCAAATTTTCTAATTAATTATAACTTTGTGCCATTGTATTTATTAGATAAAACAAAATTAGTAATACAAAATAATTAGAATCTCGCATACTGTTTGCTATGAAGCTTATTGTGTTGTTGAATTATCGAAGCTAACACACTTCGATCCGGGATCATATTCAACAAGACAATTGAAAATATGCTTTGACTGAAGCTTACTCTTCTGAATCTACAGATAAAAGATAAAATACTAGGAAACCATATTCTCCGTGATGGATGATGGATTACCTGATCTAGATTTCGGAAAAGAAACCCAAATTCTTCAAAGGCTTTGTTCGATCATCAACAGAAAGGAAAGATCCAGATATTTCTCAGATAGAAAAAAAAAACAAACCGACACCATTGTTTTCTTTTCGGCTTTCCAACTTTGGTCTCCAGGAAGAAAGAAAAAACATATGTATAGTGAGATAACAGTTAGAATGCCGAATAAGTTTATCTGTTGGGCCTTCGGCGATATTATAAGCCCAGTAGAAAACATATTACTAACGTACACATAATTGGCTTTGTCAAATTTAAGGCCGGCAAATCCAATAACACATACCCAATTAGAAATATTTTTTTTTTTAAATGAAATATATGCACTTCTAAGTTCAAAATGATTTAAAGATTTATATTGTCTTTTACATTCAGATTTTTGGGATTATATGTGGGGTAAAATACGTAGCCTATTAACAAAAAATGAAAATGTATAGCTTAAAAAAATTAAAGTATAACATCAAATTATATAAAATTAAATTTAATAGGGATATTCCCGTGCAACGCACAGTCCTGTACCTAGTATTACTATATACCGTAAACCCAACTTCTCTTCATATTCTCAACCCTAGATAATTCATTTTTTAATTTAACTCGTGGATCTCTATTTAGTATGTTCAATTCCAAGAAATCATTTAGGTATCCACCAAGGTACCCATAAAATCGTAAAAATTTGATCGAATCATGTTTAGGTCGAATCGTCAAAAGGGAATAGCATCTACAAACTTTCTAAATATATAATCACAAGTTTTTAGTTCAAGAACCTCAATTTGGTATCTTCCAAGAAATATATTTTTTTGCATGTACAATAAACACTGATAAAACATTATAATATAATTCAAAAACGTCTTTTAAATTAGTCTTATTATATATACATATCATACAAAAATTAAACAAATACGTTACAATGCTATGACACATGTCCAAATGAACAAAAAACAAAAACCGTCAAAAGAATAGATTACTCTTTAGAAAAATAAAATAAAACTGAATGCATTTCAGAAAAGTTACCATCGAATCTTGATGAAGTATATAAAATTAGTTATTCATTATTAAAGAAAAAAATAAAACAAAGATGATAATGAATAATGATAATGATGATATAAAAAAAAAAGAAAAGATACGAGCAAGTAAGAAATAAAAAATACAAAAAAATGAAAAGAGAAAAAAATACATAACACATAATAATATTGTATGATTCTCGACCAAAAATAAATTAAATATATTATTATTATTGTATGACACGTTGTCAACTTATTAAAAAAAATATTTAGTTCAGAAATACATGATTTTATTAAAAGCTAAACAAAGCTGATTTTGATTGATTTATTTTTATTATACAGTGATTTTAGTATATCTTTTTTACCTTTTTTCTGACAATTATGGAATTATATCCAAATATATATATATATATATAAAATCAGTCATATATTGATTTTTTTTTTTTTAATACAACGAATTCGACAGATCAAAATTAATTTTCCAAAAGGAAAGAAATAGAACACACAATCCTAATTTCATTAAAGTTAACCAAACGGAAAAAAAAAATTTAACTTTATATAAAAAAAAAATCCTTATTTCCTTTTATTTCCTAAACAGTAGACCGACTTAACAAAAATTAGGGGTTTACTTTACGTATATAAATAGAGAGAGAGACCCCCAAAATTCTTTTCTTAATATATTTTCCTTTCATCTCAAAGAAATTTCACAAAACTCTCCAAATCTAAAAAAAAAAAAGCTCATCTCTCGTCTCTCTCGAAATCAAATCAAAGATGTCGACGACGAAGAAGATCGTGTTGAAGAGTTCCGATGGTGAATCTTTTGAGGTTGATGAATTGGTTGCTCTCGAGTCACAGACCATAGCTCATATGGTTGAAGACGACTGCGTCGACAACGGTGTCCCTCTCCCTAACGTTACGAGCAAGATCCTCGCTAAGGTGATCGAGTATTGCAAGAAACACGTCGAGGTTACTGCTTCCAAGACCGACGCCGTTGATGGTGCTGCTTCTTCTGCCGACGAAGAACTCAAGACCTGGGATGCTGAGTTTATGAAGATCGATCAGGCTACCCTCTTTGAACTCATCCTGGTTTGTTTCCTCCTTTTATTTTTTTTCATCCCCTCGCCTCGATTTTTAGGGTTTTCGATTTGGGGGAAATTGAAATTAGGGTTTCGTAAATTTAGGGATTTGTTTCAGAAATCGGTTAAGGTTGTTAGGAATTGAATCAATCGAAGTTGTCTGGAAATTGAAATTGTTAGGGTGATTTTGATCTGATTGGTTTTGCGATTTGTAAAATTTGTGCAGGCTGCGAATTACCTGAACATCAAGAACTTGCTTGACCTAACATGTCAAACCGTGGCTGATATGATCAAGGGGAAGACTCCAGAAGAGATCCGCACAACCTTCAACATCAAGAATGACTTCACACCAGAGGAAGAAGAGGAGGTTCGCAGAGAGAACCAATGGGCTTTTGAATGATTCAGCCTCTGATGGTTCGAAGATCCTAAACCCAAGTCTCTCGTCTTTGCCTTATGTTTATCCCCGTCCGTTTTCTTCCAAGTGTTTGATGATGACTTCTTTGCTTTTTTTTTAAATATTCATGACTATGTTCTCTTCTCTTCCTCTCTTTGTCCTTCTCTGTTATGATATCAAGAACCACCAATGTCTTTTTACTCTTTTGGATAATTTGTGCTTTTTAGTTATCTTTTAAGAGTGAATTTGCTGGTTTGCCTTATTCCTTCTTCGTTGCAAAGCTTCTTATCTCTGTAACTCTTAGCTCGCTCTCTGATGCCATTAGAACAGGTGGTCTGAGTTAAAATCAATTGCTCACCACTCTGTATTCCTTACTAGGGGTTCGACTTATATGTTCTCTGATGCCATTAGAACAGATGGTCTGAGTCAAATCAATTGCTCACAACTCTGTACCCCTTACTAGGGCTTCAAGTTTTGAAGCTATTCATTAGGTGTTAATCGATTGAGATAACTTACATCTGTCTTGAATGTTAACTAGAAGCAGAATAGTAAGCTTTTTTGACAACAAAGATAAGTAGTGACAACAATTCAATTTTCAAAGATTGAGTTGGCTTTGAGATGTTTTTTAGTAGTAACATATTCCAAAACCAATCTTAAAGATTAGCGTTTTTGTTTGCCAAGACAAATCTGAAAGCTGATGAAGCTACATCCAGCTGCAGAGCATCAGTGCATATACAAATTGAAGCGATCGGATGAGTGAGAATTCTGTAACATAAATAGGTAACTTCATGAAGCATTAAAGAAGATACAAAAAATGATGCACAAGTATTATTTAACCAAAATTTAGACTTGATATTTCAAGACACAGCACCTCAGACTTCTTTCTGGGAGAGATACATTTAATCACTCTTATTTTCTCATGTTTTTGGTATCGAATGAATATATACTGCAGGATGTGATTTTGTTTCCCTTAAGACTTCCACAGGGAAAGATTTCTAAGTTCGTGCTTAAGGTGATTGCTCACAAAACTGTAAAACAAAGCGCCGTATGTGCCTCTACTTAATCACAAAAAAAGTATCAGCGGAAAAAAAAAAAAAATTGCTCAAAAAGCTCCGATGCCGGGAATCGAACCCGGGTCTCCTGGGTGAAAGCCAGATATCCTAACCGCTGGACGACATCGGATAATTGTTAAGCTTCTCTCAGTCAGAAAATATTATCCGTAATGATTAATATTTGCATTACAAGGTTTAACAAAGTTAGATCCTCATGAACTATGTGATGCAAAAACATGTGTTGCATGATCTGTTCGACGTAAATCAGGGAAAGAGCGTAAGCTTTTTGATTAATTTCAGCGGTAATTAATTATTGGGACTAAAAATAATAAAAGTGAATCTATTTCATTAATCAATATCCAATCGACATAAATATATTTAGAAAACCCAAAAGTATGTAGGACAAAGGAAGGTAAATAGTGTATCAAAATCTACTGATCTCTTGTTCATTATTGCTATCTCGGTACGTGGAGGGAGCCTTCATGAGCGTATGTATCTCTCCCATCCAATGCGTTTCCGCAACTTACCATTCTACAAAATTTGATTTCAACATTCAGTGAATATTAGTATATCATTATCCATTAATTATTGGTGTTTAATAAATAAAATGTTTTTTTTAAAATTGTGTTACATATTTAAGTTTAAGATAATAAGAAGAGATGTGTTACGTGTAATAAATTAGTAATTACCTGAATTTCAACCGTAGCTGATGATCTCAGTGAACACAATAGCAACTCAATATCATTGGTCATGCGTTTGATCTGGTGTAAAAGAAAAAGAAAAGAATCAGTTGTTATATATATATATATATATATATATATATATTATATATTTACACACACCATCATATTCTTGAAAGAACAAATATATATTCCATCAACTTTTGAAGTTGCTTACTCTTGGAAATTCTGCAATAAAGAGAATATGAACCCATCCTTGATTGTCCATTTGAGATCTCAAGTGTACATCTTTCACCAAATTTTCATCGCTGCATTATATATCAATCAACATAAAACATATGACAAGACGAAATCTATAAATTCAGAAAATTAACTCGAAAGTGAATAAACCAAAAATAAAAGTTTATTTACCTAAAATAATAATCAATCTGAAAACGGATGAACGAAGGCAAATTGGACTCTAATGCCGCCCTCCTTAAATCTGGAAGTTCCGATAAATCTGTATAAATCACATAAGTTATTAGAATACTCAAATTAGTTATTTATATAAAAGTAAACCCCAATATTGATAACAACTTACCAAACGTAGGTCTATCAGAAAACTGTGGAAAAGGAAACCACGGTTTGATAAAATATGATGGTAGAACATTAGACATTCGTCGCCTTGATCCTCCGTTCGAGACTGAAGCTTGATTCAGATTTGTGTTTGTATCCTGACTAGTCATATTGATGATAAAAAAAGGGTGAACAAAAACTTGTTTGAACTATTTGATGGTCTGGAAATAATCTTTCTCGATCTCTTGAATACAAGGTTGAGTTAACACAACCGGAAGCAGATACATAGAGGATAGTTTATATAATGGATGATTCCCTATTCCTACTTGAATTTACAATTAGACTTTAAAAATATATATATATATATATTCACAACACAATTCTATTTCTAGTTGAATTAGTTTCTGATAAGAGACACAATTCCCCGAGTTATGTTTAAGATTTTAAATTAGGCTTCAAAATTCATCTAATAATTTAGTCTGTTGCATAAAAAATTAGCCCATGTATATCTTGATTATCCGATTATTATCTTAATATCTTAATAAATAAAATATAATATTTAAATATTAGTCTCAAATATATTAAAAACTGAATTTTCTATTTACATCATAGATTTTATACCGTAAAACTGTTTTTCGGGGTTTTCACCAAAAACTGTTTTCTCACAAATTGTAATTAACAAAAATAACTAAAAGTATATAATTTTTTAAAAAATTAGTTAGTTTTTTAAATGAGTATAAATAGATTTAAATGAATTATAATATATAAAATTATTTAAATAGATTAGTTAGTTTTTTCATATGATTTTTTGAAATGAGTATAAATAGATTTAAATGAATTATAATATATAAAATTATTTAAATAGATTAGTTAGTTTTTTCATATGATTTTTATAATAGTTATTTATAATCATAAATATATATATTTTAAATAAGTATAAATAGATTTAAATGAATTATAATATTTTTTAAAAATTGGTGAGATTGAATGGATATTTTGTATGTAAAATGGGTTTGTAGTTAAATGGCATGTTTTAACATCACTAGTTATGTGCATAAAGAACACTACACGCTTGAATTATAGTTTTCTTGAAGGAAAAAAAAATACGAAATTACGAAGTATCGTATTTTTTTGGTAAGGTAAAAAGTTTTTATGAAGAACATTCCCAAAATGATGTTTGCCAGCAAACAAAACACAAGATAACAACTTTATAAATATTGTAGGAACAACAAGACTGCAAAAAATCCTTCAAAGTTCTTCACCTAATCTGACTTGAGAGCCTAAGCATAAGCATTCAGAGCAAACACGGTTCCAAAGTTTCGGCAGACTGTATCATAAAGACTTTTTCTTTCTTTTCTTTATATTCCTCCAGCGTTATCAGTGATTCCTTGTTTTTGGTCCAATCTGCAGGTCTTGGCATGATTATCGCAATATACCCTTCTCGGTCAGCCTGAAAAAATGTTAGATCTTATAAGAATGGGATCCGGGAGGTAGCCAATTCAGAACATCATCTGCTTTATATCCTACTCATGTACAAAAGCAAAGAAACGATGATCAAGTTACTTGAGTTACTCACTGATTCCATTAACAAAATTCTTTGACATTAGAAGTATAACATAAGAACTCAAATTGTTATAGAAGATACAGCAACAGTAGACACTCATAGCAAAAACACGAGATTATCATTGGTTAGAATATGTTAGACAAGACAAAGTATAAATTATCAAACTTTTCTTCTCTTATTTCTTACCGATGAATTAAGAAGCTCAGGTTGCGTGATTAATCTCTCGTTCACCTCCAAGAGAGAGCCTTTAACGCAGCACCTAGTGAAAAAAAAAAACCAATTCAGAACAAAAAACAACTTCATCTTTTTTGCATAAGGGAACATAGAACAAAGGAAAGTGATGAAACCAGAAAAAAAGCTTTGCACCTCACAATGTAGGAATCTTTTGCAGTGGAAACTTTGCATAATGCCGTATTCGATTCAGAGCGCAACGCATTCTGCACAATAAGAGGATGTGGAATGAACAGTAGCTAAAGCCAGAAGCTCGACGTGAAACAAACAAGTTTCTAACTGCAACTTCAAGCAAGAAACAAAGAGAAAGCAACCTAGCAACCTTTTTACGCTTGCCGGAGACTTTCAAGACGCTACGATCAGACTTACCAACATTGAAATCGACGTTAGTGATCCCACCTTCGTCTTTAAAAGCTATATGCGTAGGAGCCAATCCAATTACACACAAACTACCAAACAAACAAACACACACACACACACACAAGACACAAGTAAGAGAACCAATTTCATTATTTTCAAAGTATGATTCAAAAAAAAGGAACAATCTTTGACATACCCATTTGCGTGACGGTAAATGTATTGATCATGACCTGATTTCGTGAAATCTGCAAATTATTGAAAAAAGGGTTTAATTCACTTCAAAACTATCAAAAGGGGGCAGGCAGTAGCTGAATCTCGCTGTGAACGAACCTGTGATGAAGTAAGAAACAAAATTGATTTGTGTAGCTGAAGGAGGAATAAGGGGAAGTTCTCCAATATCTGAAAGAAGCAGTTTTCTCAATTCGTCTTCGTCTTCACCATCTTCTTGAGCTTGCTGCTTCTGTTGCTCATCGCATGCTTCTACACTTTGCTTAGTTAATTCGATAATATCCTCAATCTCTGGATTCTTCGTTACCTCAGTCCTCTGAATCTCCTCCATTCTCCGTAAGTTTCAGACAAAAACACGGAACAAAAATCTTTTCGAGTGTTTTTGACCTTTCGACGGCGAGACCACAATCGGAGATACTTCGCCGATTTGGAATTAGATAACTAATGGGCCTTAAACAAGGCCCATTTACTAATCTTGGATTTGAATCATGTTTTTATATTTATTAGTACATTACCACATCTTCGCCTCTACGGTGAATTTTATCAGAAAATTTTGATTAGCTCTGCCAATAATAAATCCGAATGAACTTATTTTAACAAAAGTTTTGAGTTTTTTATTTCATAAAGCAAGGGAAACGATGTGCAAAACAACAACAAAAGGCAGAGATGTCTCGAAATAACAAAAGTAGTTAACAGCCATATAGAATTTGAATCAGATCTAGAAGTCATCATCGTCTTCCTCAGCCATGTATTTGGCGAGTTCCTCTTCCTGCTGTTTCTTCTCCCTCCTTTTCTCGTCACTTTCTTTTTCCTTATGTGTGTTTGGAGGGAACCTCAAGGCTCTGACCGCTTCATTGTGCATGTTCAAACAGAACGCAATCCTGGAGTTAAACGCTGTTTGTGGTTCGTTGGTTGAGTAGATGTCTCCTGTTTCCTTGGAGACCATCCAACCATTCTTGTGGTCAATGGTTGCGTCGATTGCTCCATCTCTAATGGCTTTAGCCACAATGCTTTCTGCATCAGCCACTGGGTTCGCTGAGTTCAGTCTTAGCTTCTGTGCAACGTCCTGTAGGGAGATTCTCGAGTAAGAGATGCTGATATTGCGCAGTCCTGTTCTGATCACGTTGTGACGCAGTCTAACTATGAGGTTGTGAGTCCTGTCATTCGCAAATGTTTTTGCAAACTTCTCTTGGACGTTCCCAAATAGCTCCAAGTCACCAATCCTCACAGCCTGTCAATAATATAATCAAGAATATTAGTAAGAGAACCCTTAAAACTATAGAGGATGTCACATATGCAATGATGGACTTACATTGGTTAGCTCAAAGTATGGCCTCAGTGGCTTCTCCATTCCTTTCTGAGTGAAGATTGAACGTTCTGGAATTTCACCCAACAACAGTCGAACAATAATAGCCCACTTATTGCACTGAATTCTGAAGCCCAAAGATGCAATAGGTGCTTTCCTAGCAGCCTGGAGAAGGCTCTCTTTTGCATCCGTGTACTCTAGTTGAATCGTCCGGATCTTTCCCAAGTAAAACAGGTACCTACAAAACTGTATATCATATATCATGAGATGAGTATCCTCCAGCTAGAGAATATACATATAGTATACTTTTGTGAATATGGAGGTCTCAGAAATCAGGAGAAGGTTCAATGAAGCGAAGAAAAGGAGCATGTAAGGTAGATTAAAGGAAAAAATGATCAATGAGTAGATTCAGAAATATAACAAAAGAAACAAGAAAACTGAATTACAGAAGGTACACCAACCATAGTGCAACATACCCCATGTAAGCCTTGCATAGCAGCAGATACACAAGTGAAATAGGAATATGTGAATGCAATATGAAGAAACTGACAGTGAAAAGTTGGCATAACTACTAACTAAGCATCAGATAAAATAGATATACACAATAACCTAAAACTAGAAAGCCACGATGCCAAGTGTTTGTAGGCAAGACTGAAAGGTTACCTGTTGGTTAGAGTGTGCCTCAAATCGAGGTGCCTTTGACCTAAGCTTCTCTGCTTGGTCGTAGAGATTGTAGTGGAGATAGTTGCGGAGCAACAGATTCAAAAGTGTTTCCTGCAACATGAATGGCAGTTTTAAGTATCAAAGCAAAAAGATTCATAAGATTGATTGTTTCGGAAAATATTGAAAAATTACGCACCTGGCCAAGTTCATCATGGCGCAGCGTAGCCGAATGGTGTAGAGCAAGAAGAGTACTGCAACAGAAAAAGAGAAACAAGTTAATCAGATAACTGATGATTGTTCGCTTAATACAAAAAAAAAAGAGTTGAAAGAGGAAAACAAAACTGACAGAGAACTACTCACCTACGTATCTCAGCAAGATCATCTGTTAGCTCATAGCTTAAAGAGTAGTAAAAATACAATTTTGAAGCAATGACATCAACGGTTCTCCTGTTAACGTTTTTGAGGCGAGCAATGCTAGCTGAAGAACAAACTTTGGCCTGAAAAAGATAAGAAAACAAAGCACATTCTGTAAATTAAAAGACCTCAACAAGACTAAAAAACAAAGAGCCTTAAAGAGATAGTAAGAAAAAAAGTAACCTCGTTGTACTTCTTCTGATCAATGAGAAAAAGAAGAACAATGAAGTAGCAGTAAATCTCGAGCTCAGCAGGTAAATGCTTAGGAGGAGCTTGAGATGTTGATGATGCTGTATCAACTTCCATGTCATGTTCATCACTCTGAAACCCATCATTAAATAAAAATATCCAAACATGAGCTAAGGCAACTTCAAGCATTTCAAATAGAACCTAATAAGCTTAGATTTCACAATTACATGGAAATCAAAGTAGAGAAGTTGGAAGCTAGAGAGAGAGAGATATACCTTAGGAACAAAAGGAGAAAGACGAGTGTGAGCCTCGGATCCAGGAACCAAAGCGAAATCAAGGAAAGAAGAGAGCACAGAAGCGGTGAGCTTCTGTCGTAGTCCGACGGTGAGACGTACAGCACGAGCAATACGACGGACTTCTTTGGTGTAAGAACCGGTATCGATCAGAGCTGCAATCTCCTTCAAATCTGGGGAAAAAAGAAGAAGCATTCCGATGAAATCAAATTGTGAAAAAAGGATAAAAGCAACCCTAGTAGCGAAAACTGAAGTACAAAGATTTAGGAGATTTACGCTGCAGAGTAGAGGTAGTAGCAGAGACTACGGATTGAGTCGGGGTGTGATTGTCTTTCATCTCCACATCTTGAGTCATCTTTTTTCTTCGCGAATCTCAGTTTCTTCAACAAATTGATGAGAGAGGTGTGGCCTTGTGAGGGATTAAGAACATATAAGTTAATCATATATTTTCCTTTTTCCTACCTAAACTATTTCCCTTTCTTTTCCTTCAAGACAGAATTATATTTAATAATAAATTGAAATTATCGTTGGAATGAACAACAAAGTCGTTGTAGTATAGTGGTAAGTATTCCCGCCTGTCACGCGGGTGACCCGGGTTCGATCCCCGGCAACGGCGTTTAACTTTTTTAAATTAACTTACGTCAAAATGCTAACTAGGATTTTTAACTTTTAACCCAAGGAAAACGATGTAAAGAACAAAAAAGTCCTGAAGCAAATTCGAGAATCGATGGCTTCTGCCGTCGTTTTCTTTCGTATCAACAATGCATGCGTTCGAGTCAATTCCTTTGACATGTATAATATTAAAAGGGTGCGTAGAAATAAAAGAATCAACTGTTCCATCACATTAAAAAAAACTGATAACCAAACAAGAAAAAGAGTTAATTTGTCCAAACTGTGTGTCTCACTCCCACCTAAACAAAACTACAAAACAGAAGAGATGACAAACAAAAACAAAAATGAAAAGAGGATGGATGCCTCAGTAGTTCTTCTCTAACCAACCATAAAATAAATTGAACATATACTATACCCTAAGCGACTCTAGAAAAGAAACAAAACAGACCACAAACTCAAAACAAAAAAACTGTGAATCAATGGATTAAAGAAGAAAAAGAAAGGGGAAAGAGATACACTTTATGGCAGCAAACATGTCTTCTTGATGGACAGAAGAAGCAAACATAGAAAGAGAGACAGAGAGCAAGGATATAGAAAAAAACATCCAACGACTTGGGCTTTTTTTTTCTTTTTATGTTTGTCTAAGCGACACCTCACTCTCAAGCAGCTGCCTGAATTGGTGGTCCATCTGATCGGTTGTTGTTGAATCCACCACGACCTCCTCCTCCACCTCTTCCACGACCTCCCCTTCCGCGTCCACGCCCACGCCCTGCATCAAACCAATTCAAAACTCATGTCTTAGTCACCAACCATTACAGTACTAAGAACCGGGTACTAAAACTCATGTCTTACCGCGGCCCTGAGGTCCATCGTAGCCACCACGGCCTTGAGGAGGTCCATCGTAGCCACCACGGCCTTGAGGAGGACCATCATAGCCACCACGACCTTGAGAAGGACCATCATAACCGCCACGACCCTGACGACCATCATAACCGCCACGGCCTTGCTGAGGACCATCGTAACCACCACGTTCATCATATCCACGGTGTTCATGAGGAGGAGCATCATAACCGTAACCTCCATCTTGTGGTGCATCATACTCATTTGGAGGACCATTGTATCCTCCTCTCCCACGACCACGACTGCTGCGTCCTCTGCCACGTCCTCTGCCGCGTCCATAGGACTGGTCACGTTCCCAACCTCCATCTTCATACTCAACGTTCACATAAGCATTTCCTGAAAGCAAACCAGATGAAACAAAAAAACTCAACATGATATCCATGACTCGGATGTTCAGAATCTCAACTGAAAGGCTGAGATATGGGATGCGTGGTGATCTATATAGAGTATTACTGAAGTAATCTAACCAACCTCTGCCGCCTCGCCCCCTTCCTCTTCCCCTTCCTCTTCCTCTTCCCCTCCCTCTGCCACCAGGTGAACCCTCTGCAAGAAACATTGAAAAAGAAAACTTATGAAGACAGCAAGTAAAAGTGGAATTTAGAAAGTTACTGAGAGTGACGTCAACATACCTCGTCCTTCGTAATCGATATCGCCCATTGGCTTCACCATCTCAATAGGAATCGGGCACTGGTACCTAAAACATCATTCGATCAAAATTATTAGAATAAACAAGTTATGACACTGCCTATAAAAATTTAAAGATACAATAAAGAATTAAAGATGCTGCAATTTTTTTGTCAGACAGAGACAGACTAACTCAACAGACAATTGCTTGAGACATAAAGCACGTATCTGATTATGCTGGACCACAAACAAACAAAAAATGTTCAGAAAAATCAAAGGGAACACTAGAATCTCACCCAACAGAAGATGTATTAAGCTCATTCTTGGATAGTGTAATGGTTATCATTGACACATGCCTTGTAGTCTCCAAACTTCAAGACAAAGAGAAAAGGAAAGAAATAAGTAACAGTAACAGGTGAACATATTGAAAATGCGTTTTTATAAAAGTTTTAATGGCCCCTTACGGTAGAAGGCCTTCCTCAAGTGGTTCCCATGTGTCTGTTATGTCTGTGGATCCAATCGATGTGTTCTGATGAAGATCAGGGATCCTTCTCT
>NC_025691.1:24460434-24482336 GCF_000633955.1 Camelina sativa
ACATGCCTTGTAGTCTCCAAACTTCAAGACAAAGAGAAAAGGAAAGAAATAAGTAACAGTAACAGGTGAACATATTGAAAATGCGTTTTTATAAAAGTTTTAATGGCCCCTTACGGTAGAAGGCCTTCCTCAAGTGGTTCCCATGTGTCTGTTATGTCTGTGGATCCAATCGATGTGTTCTGATGAAGATCAGGGATCCTTCTCTGCGTAACACATTAAAAAGAACATTTCAGATAACCCATCAACTGAACTACGTTTAGTGAATTGGACAATGACAAATCTCAGAATTACCTTAATCAGCTCTACAATGGTCACAGTCTTGTTGATAGCTCTTCCCATTGCCTTGAATACAACTTCACTTGAACCTTTTTCCTATAAAAAGAAAACAAAGTCCATATAAAATTGTTCAACTGAATCACAATCCCACAATGGGAAAACTTAATCATCCTTAATCACACAACAAATGACATTACTAATTACTTACTCAAAAAAAGTCTAAAGCATCTA
The DNA here is from genome assembly GCF_000633955.1 of Camelina sativa. Taxonomy (NCBI): domain Eukaryota; kingdom Viridiplantae; phylum Streptophyta; class Magnoliopsida; order Brassicales; family Brassicaceae; genus Camelina; species Camelina sativa. The sequence goes on from NC_025691.1 coordinate 24,460,942, forward strand.
TCTAATAAGAATCCCTGAATCATCATAAATTTGTTCAATCACAAGGCAAAACTCATGTCAACATAAATGAAGCAAAAGAATCTAATCATTTTATAATCCCAAATTAATTGTAAAGTATATAACGCCTAGATTACAAAGGAGCTTATACTAAATCAACACATTCTCCATACCAGTTGACAAAAACCGTACATAAACCCTAAACCAAATCTCCCAACACGTCACACACACACACACATAAAAGAATTAGATAAACATGAATTGGATTAACACATTTCAGATTCATCGAATATGCAAATATACCTGAAGAAGAGTCATCGCATAGGTGATGTAGTTTCGTGCCCTGCCTTGACTAGTGATTCGAATCTCGTTCGCATCAATCGGCGTATCCGCCTTCGGCTTCTCCACTCTGTGATACCTATCCATCTGAATCCCACCCCAAAAAACAAGAGAGAAAACAAGAAAATCAGCGAGAACCTAGGGTTTATGGATTTTGTCGAATCCTTGTAGCGAAACATACAGAGCGAAACCAGAAGAAAACAAAAGAGAATAAAATCGGGATTTATCTTCGAATAAACCATCGATAAAGCTTTTGATGCTTTACCTTAAGCAGTTGTTGCGGTTAGATCTTACGAGAGAGACGAAGATTTCAGATAAAACGAAAATGGTGGTTTATGCCCAAGGAAGAGCCCTCTTTGTACGGCTTTGTTTCTTCTCCTTATACGCCCTAAGAAGAACCATTCGATGCAAAGCCTCTCTCTGATATATACCACAGCCGCACTACTTCTCTTCCACACACACACACGTTGCACACTACCCTAATCGGTTTCGGTTCACGATTTTATTTTAAACCCAACCAGACCGAACCACGCTAAATCAAGATTAACCGGTCGCTTAACCAGTCGAGTACAATGAATAATTTGCTCGGAACCGGTAACTAATAATCAGGACTGGTTCAGAAATTCGGTTTAATTAGATTTTTTCGGTTAAGTTTGAGCCTTGTGTTGTTGTTTTTTTTGTGAGAGTAAGTAAATTCCAAATTCTTGTAATAAAGTCTTCAAAAAGATTATCTAGTTGCACAAAATGCGAAGGAAAAAGTCTAAATGGCTTTTTCAGAAAATTAATTGTTTTGATGAGAACCAAATCTTCAAGTTATTAATAGACAATAATTCTGGATTTTCGGTACTTACTAGTATTATTAAATATAATAAAAAGACAAAATTGTAGTTTAATTATAACATTTGGAGAACGTGTCTGTGTTTATTTTTGCAGACGAGTACACTTACACTCTTTGCTTTAGAGTTTAGACAAACTTATAAGAAAATACTTGCTATACCAGTATTTAATAAAGTTATATATACAATTCTTAGGAAATTTTATGAGCAAAATAATAACTGTCAAACATCAAGAAAAAACTGAGATCTATGTTTTCTTAAGAGAAAAGAAAAGTAATGAATGTTTGACTGTTATGAATGTGACAATCCATTATTACAAAATAAAATATTGTTGGAAAGTCTTGACCCATCCAAACGTGAGAAGCATTTAACCTTTTTTCTTTTTATTTTTGTGGCACAATCCAAAATTGAACCATCTAACTTAAGACTAATCCTTACCAAAAAATAAATAAATACTTAAGACTAATAGCATATGATCCTTAAATCTTTTAACAAAGCTTTATCACATGATCACACCTCCTCACGACGTTAAGACAGATGGAGGATACGTTTGGTTCACTACTATTAAAACAAAAGTAGGCCACAGTTGTAAGATATGGATAATTTGGAATAAAAGTACTACAAGATATTTGGAAATTAGCAATATCCGAAAAAGGCTTTACAATAAACTAGGTAACAACCCGCAATATATGTGGGATAAATTAATTTGAATAAATTAATTTAAAAAAAATTATTATAAGGAAAATTATTATTCGAGAACCAATATTTGTTTGTGTTAAATATAATATGTAAATAAAGTTTTTTATTTATTTATTTAAAACTGCGTTTTTTCGTGTAAAAAATACGTTTCACCGGTGAAATCTTCAAATGTATAAGAGAAAATATGATAAAATGTTACTATTTATTGCAACATGTCTTTTGTGTGGTTTAAAAATCAAATTCATATCTCTTATGTTTTATTTTGTAATCATAACAATTTTGCATGTTTCTTATGTAACCATAACAACATATACTAAATTACTCGGTAGTTTAATTAATTAATTCTATTATATGTTAGTAACAATCGGATTCTAAACTAATTTTTTTGTAGATAATCTAATTTATTGATTTAATATTTGTAATTAGACTATTTAAATCTTTTGAGTTAGTCGGTTTGTTAATATTTTCTATAAATAACGGATTATTACCACAAAATCATTATGAAAAAATTAATGAAATTTCAAAATCAACGTATTCGTGTAAGAATACATTACACCGTGAATTATGTGAACGTGGTAAAGAAAATATTTATAAAATGTTACAATTTATGGAAATATATTTTTTTTTTGTGCATTAAAAATCAAATTTTTATATTTATGGTTGATTGAATAACTATAACAATTTTTCATAATTTAATAATCACTCATATTAAATATATTATGATTTTTTTGGTACTGAGTTTATTTATAATGATAAGGTTATTGTCACATTCCTTTTTAATAGCACATAGATTAATGTACAATAAAAAGTATATTCCTATTCCGTTATCAATATTTCTATTTTTTAATGAATAATCACACTAAATGTCGAGATTAATTAGTTTACATACTTAGATATATATAAATAATTACACATCATGATATCCCCTCATTTATTGTCATTTTTATATTTATTTATGAATATCTATAAATCTATATTTATTGGGAATTAAGTTTCCTTTAATAAGTCGGAGATAATTCAGAGGTAATGTATTTCTTTTTATAATCAATCATAATAACTATTGAAAGCTTGTTATTTAAATTATTATGGTAATAATACTAACATAAAAATAACATTTTTATATGATTTTGTTAATAAGTTATATGTTTAATAAGTTATATGTTCTTTATTTTTATTAACTTTATATATTTTTATAGCCTTTTTAGAATATTTTACTTATATTGATTTTAAGAAATCAATATTTTCTTAAAAATAATATAACTTTGACTTGTATATTTGTAAGTAAATTTTAGTGAAATTTTGACTTAAAATAGTATGTAATTATTTAATTAGTTTTAATATGTGATATTTAAATTTGTGTGAGAATTAATGACATATCTAATTATTATTCAGTTAATTGTTTTTTTTTTTAAAATATAATGGCATGTTAATGTAATTAAGTAGAAAATTTAAGGGTTTTTTTTTGCTAAATGTGTCTTGAGCTCTTTGGCATCAACACATCAACTTTTTGGAGAGAGTGCTTTTCTTTTAATATGTAGGGATTCTACATGTGATTAAAATGCTTTTATATTAACATGTAAATTAATATAGTGTTAATGATGTTATGAAGATTGATGCTTCTCACGATTTAAAAAATCACTTGAAGTTAAAAACGTCCAAAATTTGTAAACAGCTCTTTTTGCTTAGTATATAGATAAAATTCACCTTTGTCATTACAATTTATGTTTAAAACAACCGGGCTGTCCAGCTTTTATATGGATCACTTTCCTTAATTACAAATTTACAATGAACAACAACATACACATTTAGAACAAGTCATATACATTACAGTACAGATAAGCAAAAGGCACTTAAGATCTTCAAAGGTAGGAAACGAGGTTTATCTTATATATCTGCCTCATGTGGTTGAACCAGAGGATCAATGATCTTTTTCCATCCTCCGAAATTTGAGGGGTAAGCAGTATCAGACAGTACGAACCCGTTAACGTAGAAGGTTGGTGTCCCATAAACCCCTCTCGAAGCACTATACTGCAATACATAACGCCACAAAACCTAAATATGAACTAAATTCTTGTTCAGGTAACACAGTGAGAGTAGCCATGGAGTATTTTCGATTTCAGGTCAAGATTTAAGTCATTAGAACTCAGTATTCTTCTACTGCCCTGACTAGATTCATTTTTGTTTTGTTTTGTGTGGGATATTGAAGGGACGGCAACATATAAGATGAGGACTAAGCAGCCAGTCACCTTGTCTCTGTCTATAAATAATTTTAGTTCCCAAAACCAGTGAAAGGTGTCAAAGAAGGAAGCTGAAAGAATTACCTTGAAGGAAACCCTGGTTGCACGATCAGATTTTTTGTCGCTGAAGCCGGATTTGAGGACCGATTGATATGAGTTTCCCAACGTCCCTGTTCCGAGCTGGACTATTTTCTCCACAACTTCAGGTCTTGACAGGAGCTGTGTTTGCGCATTGTAGAACATTGTCTGTCAAAAAAAAAAAACAGTTTCAGTGATCCATACAAACATCACATATCAATTCTTAGATTCAAACAATATAACCATCAGCAGAGAGATTCATAGAGAGCTAAGTTTCAGCTTTCTAAAAGACTACAAGAAGATTAAGATCACTCTTTTGTTTCCCAGACCTGCAAAACAAGTTTTTACTATCAAACATTGAACAAACCTGATGCTTGAAGAACCCTTCCAGCAAACAGAACGTAGCATTGGCGTTTTTAGTATTCACAATGTGTAAAGCCCGAGAGGTTACATATGCATTGTCATGGTAGCTGCAAATTCCAAAAACAAAAAAAAGCCAAGATTCATTACAAGAACAATTCATAAAACAGAGAGCGAAACATATTTTAAAGTCCAAACCTTTCATAAGCTATTTGTCGTTATGATAGTTAGAAACTTAGAATCAATCGATACAGTAATGAAGGTACTTAAATTGCATGGAGAACAAAATTGAAATTATAACTAAGCTCAGAAAAATCTCAATTTGAAGCTCAGAAACACAAATTGAAGGCAAAAAAAAAAGAGAAACTAGAGAACTGACGGTAAAGGAAGGAGATGGAGGAGAAGAGCAACGCGAGATCCATAGTGATGAAGAGCTTGCTTCAGAGGCGGCCAAGAGTCTCTACTATCCGGACAAACCGGGTCAAAAAACGCCTCAATCAGTATAGTATTCGGGTCAAACCGATGACCCGGTGGGTAAACGAAACCATCTTGCCTCACCGGCGGCACTAGTTGCGCTTCTACACGCGTTCCGATGATGAAGACGACGACAAGGAACACCAAACCCGTTCGAATCGTCGTCATATTCCCTCGATCACACTCTTTCTCTCTTCCCGTGATCGCCGGAGATTTTATTATTAAAAATAAAAGGAACCAGAGAGAGTGACGGTGAGTGTAAGCAACGGCTACGATTGCTCGGAAGCTAAGCGAGACGCCGAGACACAACTCTCTTTCATCTCCAACCGTTGATTTTATTTTAGCTGGCGTGGCATAAACGTAAGTTAATAATAACGGGCTGTTTTTGTAATTTACAGAGTTTGGTCTATAAATGTAAATAAGAGTAAATAAAAGACTTTTTCTACAAAAACATATAAAACATAAATTACGATCCGGGACCCATAAAATAATTAAGATATTGAGAGATATGGTCTAACCACGTTCACAGAGAAGAAGGAACTTGATTAGTAGTCACAGAGAAACTCATAAACCATAACTCTCTCTCTCTCTCTCTCGGCTTGAATCGGATCGTTCCAGGTACGTGTTTCTGATGATTCAGATCATCCTTGCGCAATTCGATTGCGTCTCTTAAGTTGTTCTCTTTCACCGCTCCATCTGAGTTTGTATGATAATTGGATCGAAATTTTCCATTTGATTTTTGTAACCAGGGAGCGGCTTGATCTGTGAAAATGGGGACGAATGATATCGACGTGGAAGAAGGGACTTTGGAGATCGGCATGGGTAAGTCACCCCATCGATATATGGATTTGTTTGCAGTTTGATCTTGTTTTATTCAGAACTTACTTATCCAAAATCTCGTTTGTTTTCGATGTTCTCAAGTCGTTTTCGTGTCGTTGATGTTGTTAACTATTTTTATCTAGTGTATATATATATATATATATATATATATATATATAGATAAGACTGATCATGGATCTTTGAATTGCAGAGTACAGAACTGTTTCTGGTGTTGCAGGACCATTGGTTATTCTTGACAAAGTGAAAGTAAGAAGAACATAACTTTTGAATTTTGATTCATTTTACTTTGTGAGGGAGAGAAACTTAACTGACTGAAACTTTGCTTGTACCAGGGTCCAAAGTACCAGGAAATTGTTAATATCCGCTTAGGAGATGGATCTACAAGACGTGGTCAGGTTTTGGAAGTCGATGGCGAGAAAGCTGTTGTCCAGGTTTAAGATATTTTTTTGTCCATTGCGGTTTCAAACTAAGATATGTGAATCTGAATGTGTAATGAATAAGTCATTTTCCACATTGACTTACTCAGCTAAGGGTTTCAGGTTTTTGAAGGGACATCTGGAATTGACAACAAGTTTACCACTGTGCAATTCACTGGAGAGGTAACTTTCCACTAAAGCATTCTTTCTTCCAGTGTTTTGCCTCTTCTTTTGTAACGATTGGTTGGTTGATGTGTTTGCTCCCTGTTTATTAACTTTGTGTGTTTCAGGTTTTGAAAACACCTGTATCATTGGACATGCTTGGCCGCATATTTAACGGTTCTGGTAAACCAATTGATAATGGCCCTCCTATTTTGCCAGAGGCATACCTTGATATCTCAGGTAAATATTCAGGAGGAAATTTTTTGGTCCATTGAGATCTCTGAAGCAATATCCTGTCTATGTGTTTTTGTTTTTTTTTCTTAAATGTGTCTGTCTGTTATATTGATAGGAAGTTCAATCAACCCCAGTGAAAGAACCTATCCAGAAGAGATGATACAGACAGGGATTTCGACCATTGATGTCATGAATTCCATTGCTCGTGGACAGAAGATTCCTCTTTTCTCTGCTGCTGGTCTTCCACATAATGAAATTGCTGCTCAGATTTGTCGTCAGGCTGGTCTTGTCAAGCGTTTGGAAAAAACTGTTGATCTACTTGAGGTAATCCTTGTAACCAGTATCACCACAAATATATTACAATCAGAAGAATTCGCTAACGCACTTGTTTAAATTGAATTTTTTTTTCTAGAAGTGTGTTGATTACTTTGTGGTATATCTAAAAGGCCTTCAATATGCTCTTTGCTTTAAAAGGAAACTCTGTTTCTGTTATAAAAAAAAAGAGTTGAATATCCTTGTTTGTAGACATTCTTCTTCGACGTTGTTTGTCTCTCATAAGATCCATGATTCGTCCCCCTCTTTTGGTTTTCTAGGATCATGGAGAGGACAATTTTGCAATTGTGTTTGCAGCTATGGGTGTGAACATGGAGACAGCTCAGTTCTTCAAGCGAGATTTTGAAGAAAATGGATCAATGGAGAGAGTTACTCTTTTCCTGAACCTGGTATATTTACTAGTTGTGACTTCTAAGAATTATTATCATATCTTGCTGTTTTTTGGTGTAATATTTCTTACCTTTAAACTGAATTGACCTTCCATTATTCCTACAGGCCAATGACCCAACCATTGAGAGAATCATCACTCCTCGAATTGCCCTCACAACAGCTGAATATCTGGCTTATGAATGTGGGAAACACGTCCTTGTTATATTGACCGATATGAGTTCCTATGCTGATGCCCTTCGTGAGGTAAACTGAAAATTTCATACTGAAGTAGTTCTTTTATTCCATAACTTTTTTTTATTTCAAATTTGATAACAGGCTTGAGAAACTGTAGGTTTCTGCTGCCCGAGAAGAAGTTCCTGGAAGACGTGGATATCCTGGTTATATGTACACTGATCTTGCAACTATTTATGAACGTGCTGGGCGTATCGAAGGAAGAAAAGGTTCCATCACCCAAATCCCAATCCTCACTATGCCCAATGACGGTAAATAATCATATCTCAGTCCCCTGATTTCTTTTTTGTTTCTTAGGAGACCTCAACACTTACACTCTTTGTTGTTTTTAAAAAAAAAATTATCAGATATCACGCATCCAACTCCCGATCTTACTGGCTACATTACTGAGGGTCAAATATATATCGATAGGCAACTTCACAACAGACAGGTAATAATCCTTGCGAGACCCTGATCTTACCGATTTCACTTATATTATGAATGAGCTCTGAATCAAATTCCATCTTTGTTTCTTCCCTAACAAACAGATATATCCACCCATCAATGTGCTTCCATCTCTTTCTCGTTTAATGAAGGTTAGAATCCAACTCCATTATGATTAATACCGATCGCAGTTTCTCTATAGATCTTTATTAACGTATCATTCCTCATTCTGTTAGAGTGCTATTGGCGAAGGCATGACTCGCAAAGACCATTCAGATGTGTCGAACCAACTGTATGCTAATTATGCAATTGGTAAAGATGTTCAAGCGATGAAAGCTGTTGTTGGAGAAGAAGCACTTTCTTCAGAGGACCTGCTTTATCTAGAGTTTTTGGATAAGTTTGAGAGGAAGTTTGTGATGCAAGGAGCTTATGACACACGAAACATCTTCCAGTCGCTGGACTTAGCTTGGACATTGCTCCGTATCTTCCCACGCGAGCTTCTTCATCGTATCCCTGCTAAGACACTTGACCAATTCTACAGTCGAGACGCAACCAGTTAAATCAGGTAATGGAAGCTCTATCTCCTATCGAAAACTCTTTTCCAGGTGAAAACTGTGAATTTTGTGATGTATTTGTTTGATGTTTATATAGAGAAACAAAAAAAATGAGAGCTATATGTATTTTGTTATCTCCAATATTTGTGATTTTTTGGTTCTGTAATATGTTCCAAAGTGAATAAATATCGATCAAACGATGTCGTATTGACAATACCTTCTTAATTTTTGTACTTTGGTTAGCCAAAAAACCCTGATTATAATGTTTACATGCTGTGGAAAGAAACCATGATGACAAGGAAAACCACCGAATGACCGAAGTAAAGGAATCAATGAGATTGTTGAACCAAACTTAATTTGTCCTTTTTTCTAACGCAATCTACATAATTCATATAATCATCTTAAAAAAAACTTAATTATTCGTGAGGTTTGGTAATTATGTACTACTACTACTGTATGTCTGTGTTGTATTTACCAAAAGGTGAAGGGAACCTAAAAGAGACCCTCTCCAAGGGGCCACAATGAAGAAAAATGATACCCTAACCTTCTCTAAACGCAAAAGCAAGGCACCCCCACAAACCCAAATCAGTGCAACATTATTTTCGTCTCTTTTAAATTTTCGTTTTTGTGTATTCTCCTTTTATTTCTAAAAACAAAAACAAAAAAAGTCTAATAAAAATCACGGAACAAGACCGATCTACTTTGCTCACATGCTTAAAAACCCAAATAAAGCGACCAAAAACCAGAGAAACAAAAACATTCGAACAAAACATTTCTTTAGAAAAAACATTATGGGGTTTTGCTTCTCCAAATCTCAAACCCATGAGATCCCAATCTCTTCTTCTTCCGATTCTAGCCCTCGTCATCACTACCAACCTCTCCCTAACCCAACCGTTTCTCAAGGCCAAACCAGTAACTTCACCTCCACTCCTCAGCCCAAACCCAAACCGGCTCCTCCTCCTCCTCATCATCCTTCCTCCTCCTCCGGTTCTCAAATCGGTCCAATCCTAAACCGACCAATGATCGATCTCTCAGCTCTCTACGACCTCCACAAAGAACTCGGCCGTGGCCAATTCGGAATCACCTACCGATGCACTGACAAATCCAATGGCAGAGAATACGCTTGCAAATCCATCTCAAAACGTAAACTCATACGTCGCAAAGACATCGAAGACGTGAGACGTGAGGTCATGATCTTGCAACACCTCACGGGTCAGCCAAACATCGTCGAGTTTCGAGGCGCGTATGAAGACAAAGAGAATCTTCATGTCGTCATGGAGCTCTGTTCTGGAGGAGAGCTCTTTGATCGTATCATCAAGAAAGGGAGTTACTCTGAGAAAGAAGCTGCTAATATCTTCAGACAGATCGTTAACGTTGTTCACGTTTGTCATTTCATGGGCGTTGCTCACAGAGACCTAAAGCCTGAGAATTTCTTGCTTGTTAGTAACGAACATGATTCTCAGATCAAGGCAACTGATTTTGGACTCTCTGTTTTCATCGAAGAAGGTAAAACGTAACGTTAAATTCATCTCTTCTTGACTTCTTGATTACTTAAATTACGACTACTGTTTCTTTTCTAACGTTAGAACCAAAATTAAGTTTCTTGTTTTTGAAAGATTTGTCTTTGCTTTTACATTGAGTAATTGAGTGTGTTTAGGAGATAAACCATTATGTTTAAACTTGTGGTAGAATCAAGAAAAAAGATAACGACATTGTATCTCCGTGTGGGGTTAATCTAGTGTGACACCAAGTCAACTTCGAAAACGACTTGAGTCAACCCAAGTCAACAGATGTTTTCCACAAGACTTTAAAAAATGACAACAAAAAATATATTAATTCACACCAAAGACTTTTGAGACCGAAGGGCTAGGAGGATTGAATCTGTTTGAATGAATATTAGGCTAAACTTATTTGGTTTTACATATAGAAATCCTTACATATGACAAATTTTGTGTAGGCAAAGTGTATAGAGATATAGTTGGGAGTGCATACTACGTTGCACCTGAAGTTCTACATCGAAACTACGGGAAAGAGATCGATGTATGGAGCGCCGGTGTCATGCTTTACATCCTTCTTAGTGGTGTTCCTCCATTTTGGGGAGGTATGCTAAAATAATTTCAATCCAAAATTTATTGTCACATACTGGTCAGTTTAAAGAATTTTATATGAGACATGAAATTGTTGAAAATATCGGTACTATTTTAATGTTGCTTGTTTAGAGACCGAAAAGACCATATTTGCGGCGGTTTTGGAAGGGAAACTGGATCTTGAGACTTCTCCTTGGCCTACTATATCGGAAAGCGCTAAAGATTTGATTAGAAAAATGTTGACAATAGATCCTAATAAAAGGATAACAGCAGCTGAAGCACTTGGTATGTTTTTGCAATGCATCTACATCTGTAACATACCCTACCTCCTAAGTCCCTAACTAACCGATCTTTTGTTGCGGTTTTTTGTTTTATTGGAAAAAAAAACAGAGCATCCATGGATGACAGACAGCAAAATATCAGATAAACCTATCGATAGCGCTGTTCTCATTAGGATGAAGCAGTTCCGCGCAATGAACAAGCTCAAGAAACTTGCCTTGAAGGTAAAGTATACGAGTATTTCTCTCCAAGATTATTTCAAGAACGGTCTAAAAATAACATAAATTTTGAAATTCTTATGTTTTTTTTAATTAGGTGATAGCGGAAAACTTATCAGAAGAAGAGATAAAGGGATTAAAGCAAATGTTTAAGAACATGGATACAGATAGTAGTGGAACCATCACTTTTGATGAACTAAGGAGCGGGTTACATCGTCTTGGATCTAAGCTTACGGAATCTGAAATCAAACAACTCATGGAAGCTGTAAGAAAAAAAACAAACAAATCCAATTGTTTAATTATCAAACCATGCAAAACTTTTGAAATGGTTTATGTTGATATATAGGCTGATGTGGACAGAAGTGGGACGATTGATTACATTGAGTTTATAACAGCAACAATGCATCGCCATAGATTGGAGAAAGAAGAGAATTTGATAGAAGCATTCAAATTCTTCGACAAGGACAGAAGCGGGTTTGTATTCTTAATTCTTATACACGTCTCCTTCTAATTCACCTAAATAAACACAACTAACACGTTATTCCGTTTGTAAAATCAGATTCATCACAAGGGATGAGCTTAAACATTCCATGACACAATATGGTATGGGTGATGATGCGACCATAGATGAAGTTATCGATGATGTTGATACCGACAACGTAAGGAAAACATTTACTTCTGATTCTTTTTTGTTTCGGTCTAATGATGATGGATGATGATGATTGTGATTGATATATAGGATGGGAGGATAAACTACGAGGAATTTGTGGCGATGATGAGGAAAGGAACTACAGATTCAGATCCCAAGCTGCTCAGATGAATATATTCAACTACACGTCTACAATGACGGATGCTTTGCTTCTACTATATAAATAAAGTGAAGACGATAATAAACCCGATTGTCGATTGAGATGCGAATTAATGCATTCCTATGCTTTTCTTTCTTGGTATGTTATACAAAATGAATCATATGAACCTGCGTGAATATTTAAAAAAAAAAAAATCAAGTTTCGTTTAAGATGACTCGTTTTGTTTTGTATTTTGATCGTACGTAAAACCTTATTTTTGCCTCAAATATATGTCACGTTACAAAGTACATTATAATTGAAACTCTACAGTACCATTCTTAATTTATGGACACAATTTCTACTTTTTATAATAATAAAAATAAAATTGTCCACCTTTCTCAGCCCCATGACCTCGGCAGATGCTACCAAAAAAAAAAATAATAATAATAATTGTTTAAAGATGTTAAAAAATATAGCAGAATTCTATTTTTTTTTTTTTTTTGCCAAGGAATTTTGGTTATTTAGATAATAGTTTTGTTTAGTAATAATGTTTTTTAAAAATGAGTCAAGCATGTTTATGAAAATTTTGGAAGCTCACTTGTAAGTTGTTTACAAAGAGATTATATTCAGGGTATAATATGTAGGGGGGAAAGTTTACTTGGATAGATTTCATATGCGGCAATTTTATTAAGCTAGATCACATATTTATCCAAAAATTAACACAAAAGTTAAAATATTTCTTTTGTTGTTTCAAATTGTTCTGATTTCAAAAAATATATTTATATATTTCACTCAAGTAAACTATATACATTACATGTATGCACTTACACATATACATTCCAATATTATTAGTTTAAAAGATCATGAAAAATTGATTGTTGTTTTTATTTTCTCTTTTGTAAAGATTGGCTAATTCAATGACAATAACGTTGGCCAAAATTGAATTATGTTGTATCATAATCTACATATGTCATGCAATTTTTTTAGCATCTCTAGTTTATTTAATGAATACACTGGTATAATAACAAAATTATGTAATGGAAAGAGGTTTTCGGTAATTCATCTTATTAAAAGAATGATCTACCATATTCCACTTTGTGCATAACGTTTTCATAATTTAATCATTTACAAGTTTGTGATGGGTCATGTGTTATATTAGTTGACGTGAAAACAAATCTAATATATAATGCATCCTCAAATATATTCATGTTATGGAGTGTTAAATGAAAATGCCCTTTTGGAACCATTTGAAATGAAATGATTTTTGGGAAATTAATGAATGAGATAAAGTTAATGCATTTTAGCTCAACTTTAGTTAAATTTACAAAAGTCAAAAACATGTTTTTAACTCACTATGTTTTATATGCACATAGACTCTACATTTTTTTGTCGCTAGACGTATGCACCTTTTTAGGGGCGATGGGCCGATGAGGAACTTTGGCCTGGTTCTCCTATGAGTATTTTTGGGTAAACTCAAATCATTTTGCCACTTATTCTATTTTGTCTAATGTAAAATTTTTAGTTAATTCTATACTTCCACCACAGTAAAAAATGATATGAGTGAGCCTGTTATTATTATTACTTTACCTGAAAAACTGCCATAGATCTAGCTAATCCCTACTATTAATCGAAAAACATTTTAACAAAATAATTTTAGTTTTGTAAGAAATTGCAATCAAATGTCATTGGAATTATGACCATTAAATTATTTCCGCGGAAGGATACAACACGCATTAACCCCTAAATGGATAAACACGCGGGTCGTAATAACCGGTAATGTGACCCAGTTATATGTTTTAATCTCAGTCGTTCATTCTTTATGTTTTTTTTTAAATCCTGACCGTATATTTTGAGATTCTTTTAATCCTCACCACTCATTACTCTGTCAATATTAAAACAAAAAAAAAAACAAAACCCTTACTCGAATCTTCTTTTTCTCTCTCGCCTCTCTCTCTCTCTCTCTTTACCAAAGACAAAAGAGATATGTAAGATCTGTTTTTATATTCTGGATTGCTGCAGTACATTGAGATTTGTCTCTCTCGACAATATGTAAGATCTGTTTTTTGTATTCTAATTGCTTATTTTTTCTTTCGTTCACTAATAGATATGTAAGATCTGTTTTGCGAGATCTGTTTGTATTATGGATGAGTAATTCTGATTGAATTTTTTGGTTTTGGATTTTGTCAATGTTTGCTTAATTGTGTTAGGAATTGAGCTAAAATGGAATAATCATAGTTGCAGTGAATGTGTTTCTGATTCTGAAAATATACGTTTCTCATGTTCACTGCTGCTACGTATCTCTCTGCCGGAAGTGAGCTTCTTCTCGAGATCCTTGGCCTTGGAACTGTCGGTGGTTTGTTCCTTCCCCTGCTCGGCGCGCTTCCCCACGCTATGCTTATCATGGGTATGTCTCAAATTTTGAAATTTTCCGAATTTTTAGATCTTTGAGATTTCATATGCTTCGATCTATACAGTTTCATGCTTGTGTTCCGAGTTTTGCGAGAATATTAGATTTATTTGGGTGAGAAAAAGTGATTTTTTTTTTTTAGTTTTGGCTCTGATTGAGATTTGCCAGGTTCTGGGAATCAAATAGTGAAACGGTGATTGCAACGGGTGAACGAACTTTATAACTTTTCACCTTGTGCTTTTTAGTCAAAAGTCTTAATCTTTTTTTGTAGAACTTATTGTCTTTGCTGTTTCTTCTTGATGGGTCTTATATGTTTGTGTTTCTTTCGTTATAATTGGATTTCATAGTGTCTGGACTTTCTGGAGACATTATATTGATCTTTAAGATCCTTTAGCTTTCTTAAATTTTCAGGTGGCAGATTTGGTGGTCTCCTTATGTGAGACACTGGGTGATTCTTCATCTATGAAGTGTTTGGCTGAGACACCAAAGAAAAAAGAACAAATATGACTGAGATGTTGGGTATTGTGCTCAAGTCCTATTTTTGATTTGGTTTGGTTTTTTAGGTGCTACCCATTACTCCATCAAAGTGGCCCAGGTAAACGATTGTTAAACCTTATCTCTCTCCCAAGCTTCGATTACAAACGATTGTTAAATCTTATCCTCCCCGTCTGATTGATACTGTTTGATTATTATGAATTTCCCCGTAAAAGTCTTTATGTTTTGGTTATTTCTATTTTTCTTTGTTTGTATGAAATCTGGATTTTAGCATTATCATTTAGTAGCCATAGAATCTGCAATAAGACTTTATCAAGTGTCTTTTAATTTGAATGTTGCAAGGTTTTTCAGCTGAGGAAAGAGAGAGATGTAAAAGAAGATATTACTTCATATGAGAGTTTCAAATTAAGGAGATTAAGATTGGAATCAACGGTGAGTTTCTGTTCATGATGAAATTCAATTAGTGATGTGAATCTCTTTAGTGAGTTTAGCAACCATTGCCTCGCTTGACGATTAGATGGGTCAAAGCAAGAAGCTAAACATAGGAACAAACAACTGTGGTGAATGAGAAGTTGAGATAGCGACGAGCGTTATCAAGTGAGGGAGATAACCAAATCTGCTTTAGCAGCTGCTGAAGAGACTGCAATTAGCGCAAGAACAGCTTTAATGGCAAACCCTTATGTGTCAAGTGGAGCTTCATGGTTTTCAAACGCGTTTGGTGCAGTGACAAAAACGTTTAAAGAGAGAGCTGAGAATGGAGGAGAAGGAAGAAAGGAGATCATCCAACTTGATCCTTCTTCACCTAAAGTTTCTGTTGTTGTTCCTGTTAAGCTCAGTTGATGCAGATCTCACCGAATCAAGTTTTTTAAGTCCATTTCATCTCAATTCTTTTATAGGTTTGCTGTTCATAGAGATATATATGTGATTTCATTTACTAAACAAAAGATAAAAAGACAAAAACCTTACAAGTTGTTGTTACATTCAGACAGAACTTTTCTTCTCTCAAAAGAGATTATTAGCACATTCAAGGAAAAAGTAGCAAATGACTTGAAGGACAATGAGAAATTGGTCTCAAGAACTGAGTTGAAGAAACTTTCGAGTCATTGGATGCTTAACGTGTGAAAGCTCACTCGGTTTAAGAACTTCAACAATCTCACCGTCGAGAACAAGGCAAACGACATCAGCAACTTTCTAAATCTGCTTGATACTATGAGAAACAATCACAGTTGTAATCCTTCTCTCCTTCAAAAACTAAGCTAATAAGACCATCTTGAAATGTGTTTGTCTTTCTCCATTTTTTCTTTCGTATTTATTTTATTATAATTTTAAACGTTAAGGATACAAAATAAGCCAAACAAAACAACAAGCCAGACAATACTGAACTATTATTTAATAGCCTACATGTAACCCAATCGTTTAGACCCCATGACAAGGAGAAGGATAAATTATTTTGTTAAGTAATCGTTACACTATCAATAAATTATACGCATGTTTTAAACTAAAAAAATAATCATATTGGAAATTTGTTTTTCGCACATCTGTATATATTATTTCAAAAATATACATAAATAACATAATCCTATCTACTTAAACCACATAATAGTATTTCTGACGAGAGATACGTATTATGCAATCTGTATAAGTAAACAACAAACTTAAACAAAAACCAGTACTACTTGAGTATAACAAATTTACATTGGCACAAAATGTAAACATAAATTTGTCCCGTGGTGTATAAGGACAAATACAGGTATTAATGAATATCCTTATACAATTAAAAATTATAAACCCAAAATCAATTTAAGAACTTAATGAATAGACTAAAATTTTGAAATAAACTATTTTGTTGTTTATTGTTTTGTACCTTCTTGGATTATATTGCTTATTTATTGGATTGTTGCTTTAAAACATTCATAAACTTAATGAATACAAACAAATATATTTTCTATTATAAATGTTATACCAAAGAAATATATCTATAAATAGTAATATAATCCTGCACATATGTGCGGATACAAGATCAATAAGTTTCACAACTTAAAATTAATAAATCTGTTAATAGAAACTCTTCTACTACATATATTTTTTTAAATCAGTCGTGCAAATATATTATCGAATTATATTATCGGATACAAGAAGGGACAAGACGGGATAGATCGGGACGGGACATGATGGGATGGGACTGGACTAGACTAGATTTAACACCCAGTAAAAAAATTACTTTAATATTTTCAACAAACACAGATAATGCTTGATTATTATTGATCAATTGCAAAAAAATTATATTTTCGAGGTGATGAAGATGATGATCATGTTTATTTTCGGTACGGGTTGCGGGATTCTACATATACATCAAAATATTGACAAAACACCGTAAAAGTGTGGCCAACTAATGTTTATGAAAAAATCTAATATTAGACAATTAAAAATTTACAACCTAAAAGGGTTTATTATTTGACTGAATATAGTAGATATTTTTTCTCAATGTGTTTTGAGGTAATTTTATTTTTCTAATCAAGTACATATACTTTAAAAAACAATGATTAAATTTTGAGAAAAAGTCCAGTCTATTTATGGTATTAAGACGAGAAATAGTATGTAAACTGAAACAGATAATTCGAATAATGAGAACTAATAAATTGAACGATTTAAAAAAAAACGGACAGAAATTAATGATAAAAGTAAGAAATTAAAAAATATAAATAGATAAATTCAAGAGTCAAATTTTCACGAATTTGGATAGAGATTGACTATGCGACATGTAATTAACCATTTTAGAACAGACACTTTTAAAATTTTTGGTATTTTTGAAAAAATTATATAGTTTTTAAAAATTACAATTATTTGGATAATTTCAACTAACTAAATAAAAACAAATATTTAAGGAAGAGCTGTTTAATTTTTTTACCCAATCCCTTTTAGCCCATTTATAATAAAGTCAGGATTTAAAAGCTTTAATTATTTGACGGCGGCATATCAAGAGTAGGAAAACCTCTAGGGCATCTAGAGGCTTTCAAGTTGTTTTAGATACAAACCGGATTTTTATTTTTTTGAAGTTTGACGAGAGTGACGACGATGCTCTCAATCTCTCAGCTGCCGAGTTTCTCGTTAACCTCCGTCAAATCCCTTCGTTATCCTTCTTCTTCTTCGTCTCTCTCTCTCTTCTTCTCCTTCTTACCTAGGGTTTCCAATTTCGTCAGAGCAAGTTCTGGAACCCCCAATTTGGTCGCCTGCAGTCCTACGGAGAGCATCATCCCCAGAGTTAACAACGCCGGTCTCAGAATCGAGGAGACAGTTGACTCCGTGCAAGGGAAGATTCGGATTGATTCGTGGATCTCTTCTCGTGTCATTGGCGTTAGCCGAGCTCGTGTACAGTCTAGTATTCGATTGGGACTCGTTACCGTCAATGGCCGAGTCATCGATAAGGTTTTGACTTCGGATTCGATTCTTCTATATTTTTTTTTTTTTCAAATATCTTAATCCTTCTCAATCTCTCTTCCAGGTTTCGCACAATGTTAAAGCTGGCGATGAGGTCAATTGTACAATATCAGAGCTTCAACCTTTAAAAGCTGAAGCTGAAGATATACCATTAGATATAGTTTATGAAGATAAACACCTTCTTGTTGTTAACAAACCAGCTCACATGGTAATCAAATTCTCTCTATATACTAAGATTATATTAGACTTAGAGAAATCGTCATTAGGATTTTAAGTATCTTTCATATGTTTAGGTTGTTCATCCTGCGCCAGGGAATCCTACTGGCACGCTTGTTAATGGCATACTTCACCATTGTAGTCTTCCTTATGTTGCTTATTCAAACCCCGAAGAAGATGATTCCGAAGATGAAGCTTATTCAGATGATGAAGAGATGACTTCTTCTAGTTCATATGCTGCTTCTGTTCGTCCTGGTATTGTTCATAGGTTGGATAAAGGCACCACTGGTTTGCTCGTTGTAGCCAAGGTTAGTGTTTTTATTTCTTCTTCTTCTTTTGGTGGCTTGTTTTAGAGAATAACTACTTTGATTGCTTCTTCTGAATTTATTGATAAGTGTAATGGCAGGATGAACATTCTCATGCCCATCTAGCGGAACAGTTTAAGCTACACACAATTGAGAGAGTATATGTAAGTCTTACTACTGGGGTTCCTTCTCCACCTCAGGGGCGTATTGAGATACCGATTGGTCGTGATTCGAGTAATAGGATCCGTATGGCTGCTATACCTGGAGGAGTAAGCGGTGGAAGGGCCCGCCATGCTGCTAGTAGGTGATGAGAGCAGTTTTTTACTAGTGCACCAATCACTATAAACACTGCATCTATCTATTCTTCAGAATGATTAGAAAAAATCTCTAGAGAGTAGTGAACTGATACTGATATGTTCAAACAATGGTCTCTTAGGTATAAGGTAATTGAAACATTTGCTGGAGGTGGCTCTGCATTGGTTGAGTGGAGACTGGAAACAGGCCGTACCCATCAGGTATTCTCAAGTTGTTCAGTGTGAAACTCTGTCCACAAGTATCTTTGAAAGTCTACTACTTTTTTGTTTATGTTACTGCCCTGAGTCATCTATTTCCAGCTGCTTTGAACAATTGAACTTGTGATGTCTGAAAAGTCTTATTTCTTCCATCTTGATTTGAAGTAGATACGTGCTCATGCTAAGTATATGGGAGTTCCTCTATTGGGTGACGAAGTGTATGGTGGAACAAAAAGCATGGCCCTTTCTCTTCTGCAGAAAAGAGTCTCCCGCAGTGATCAAGAAGAGATCATAGAGCTAATTTCCAGACTGGATAGGCCGTGTCTTCATGCTATAGTTCTCGGGTAAGATAACTCAAACCTCAATCTTATATTCTCGATTCAAATTAGCAGCAGAACCAGTTCCTAACTGCTTTTTCAACTGTGTTTTTTTATAGCTTTACGCATCCATGCACCGGGGAAATTGTAAAGTTCTCATGTCCACCACCTCCAGATCTTGCAGAGATAGTAGGCTTGCTTCGTAGAAGCGGAAAAGAAAACGTAACCCAATTCTCTCTAGTTTCTAACTAACCTATTCCTTGGGACTCTATTTTGGTGACAAAGATTTTGGTTATACACTTATACTGAGACATCTAAGTCTTGCTCTTTGCTTTGCGCAGGTAAACTAATCTCTCGACTTTGGTTATCCATCACAGCCAATGATTATGGAGATCTAAAGAAGGGAACTCATCTTCTTTATGATGATCTTACTCGTCTCTAGTGATATCTGACGAAACAAAAGAGATTATAGATTTCAATTTATTGATCGTTGAGATGTTGAAACAAGTTATTGTAGAATCAAAAGCCTTGTTTATAGCTTGTAGAGGTGTGTATTTATACAGACTCTTCAATGATATTTCAATGAAAATCTAAGTTCGTGCAACACTCAAAATGACAAAGAACCAAAAAAAACTCCCAGCTTCTTCTTCTTCTCGCAGCCATTTACAGCAAATAATTCCGAAGGCATCAAGTAGAAGAGCCTTATAAACATGTCAATTTAGCTCAACGGATTTAGTATTCGATTGTAACATTCCTGCACGGTTGATCAAGTCAAGTCACGGTTGATCACCACGGCGCTTTTTCTCGATCATCTCTCTCTGCTTCTCCGCAAGCTTATCCAAAGCAGACGAAACCGCATCGCTTCCATTGATCAGCAGCCTTGTGATAACCTCCGGATCCGTCTCAAAACGCGCCGCCTCAAACTCCTTCCTCGCGTTCTCTCTCAGCACGTCCCTCCACAGATTTCCCCTGGAATCAATCCACATGAAGAACCGAGTCGCTCGTAATATGTCTCTGTACAAACTCAGCGCTTCCCGGCGCGTGCTCGTCAGACGCTGCCTGTTAAGCAACGCGGCTTCATCGTCGTCGATAACTTTTTTCTCTTTTTTCGCTAGATGTCTATCGAGAAGCTCCTCCACGGTGTCTGGACCTTCGTGCAGGAGACGTCTCGTCGACACGGCGCTCCGAGCCATCAGATCTAGACGACCTGACAGATTTCGCCATTTCTGAAGTTTCGCAGCCATCATCTCTCTCTCTCTACACCAAAATTGAAAAATTTCGTCTCTTACAATGATATAGCAAATGGGCTTATTCATAATGCAGAATAGGCCCATTTACGGCCCGATATAAACGCTCAGTCGCATAGAATTATCTATTTATCCTCAAACGACGTCGAATTAGGTCAATTTGATTTGAACCTCCTTTGGAGTGTTTTGGCTTGTATTCCATTTCCACAGAGGAAGAAGAGAGAGAGAGCAGTAGAACTAAGCTTCCATTAATACTACGGAAGCAGCCTTTTTCTATCTCTTCGCATGAACTCAAACGTTGTGACTCATCACGAATATGAGAATTAGAAAGATGGCGGTCTTAAACACAATAACTTAAAAATGGCATAAACAATCTGTCACGTCACGTGCATTCAGAAAGGATGTGAGAAGATGAAGAAGAAGAAGCTGACAAACAACTTTTAAGCTTAAATACAGTAGATGGATATATATACTTACTAGGTC
>NC_025691.1:24483054-24493121 GCF_000633955.1 Camelina sativa
TCAAGTCACGGTTGATCACCACGGCGCTTTTTCTCGATCATCTCTCTCTGCTTCTCCGCAAGCTTATCCAAAGCAGACGAAACCGCATCGCTTCCATTGATCAGCAGCCTTGTGATAACCTCCGGATCCGTCTCAAAACGCGCCGCCTCAAACTCCTTCCTCGCGTTCTCTCTCAGCACGTCCCTCCACAGATTTCCCCTGGAATCAATCCACATGAAGAACCGAGTCGCTCGTAATATGTCTCTGTACAAACTCAGCGCTTCCCGGCGCGTGCTCGTCAGACGCTGCCTGTTAAGCAACGCGGCTTCATCGTCGTCGATAACTTTTTTCTCTTTTTTCGCTAGATGTCTATCGAGAAGCTCCTCCACGGTGTCTGGACCTTCGTGCAGGAGACGTCTCGTCGACACGGCGCTCCGAGCCATCAGATCTAGACGACCTGACAGATTTCGCCATTTCTGAAGTTTCGCAGCCATCATCTCTCTCTCTCTACACCAAAATTGAAAAATTTCGTCTCTTACAATGATATAGCAAATGGGCTTATTCATAATGCAGAATAGGCCCATTTACGGCCCGATATAAACGCTCAGTCGCATAGAATTATCTATTTATCCTCAAACGACGTCGAATTAGGTCAATTTGATTTGAACCTCCTTTGGAGTGTTTTGGCTTGTATTCCATTTCCACAGAGGAAGAAGAGAGAGAGAGCAGTAGAACTAAGCTTCCATTAATACTACGGAAGCAGCCTTTTTCTATCTCTTCGCATGAACTCAAACGTTGTGACTCATCACGAATATGAGAATTAGAAAGATGGCGGTCTTAAACACAATAACTTAAAAATGGCATAAACAATCTGTCACGTCACGTGCATTCAGAAAGGATGTGAGAAGATGAAGAAGAAGAAGCTGACAAACAACTTTTAAGCTTAAATACAGTAGATGGATATATATACTTACTAGGTCAAAATCAACATACATTGTTCTAAAGATGAAGATAGAAGCGGTTGAAAACACACAAAACGAGTGAAGAAGATTTAAAACAAATGAACAATTATGAGAAACCCCATACGTTCTCTTACTTTCTGCTTAACTGAAACGTGATGCAATGCTACACTCTTCAAATAAAAATTCTGATCAGCTTTGTGGTTTTAAACTCTCTCTTGCGTATACTTTCCATCTCTATAGATTTGTTATTTTCAACGAGCAACATCAAATCCTCTTCCACCTGAATCTCTGTTGACACTTATATCCCTATTATTTTGACGTTTTTCCCCAACGAGATCGCTTCTGTTATAGTGATGTTCCATTGCAACCCATCGATAAAGGTTTTCAAGAGAAGCTTTATAGATGGGTTGCAGCAGAAGATGACTAAAACAAAAGTGTATATGTTCGAGAAAACTTCAAAAAGAATTAGAGATCTAACAATGTATTTCACAGATTAAAAGAGAATAACAATGTTTGTTCGCTAAAAGTATCAATCTATAGAAATGATGAACGCATGCAAGAGAGAGTTTCAACACAAAGATGACCAGAATTTCTACTTAAAGAACGCATGCATTGCATCAACCCTTCAATTAAAAGCAGAAAAGCTTACAAAAAAGAATGTAAAAAGAACATATCAATGCTTAATGGCCTTGCATATCTAACATCTCGTCAAGTCCTTTAACTCTCTCTAAACCTTCACTAATCAGATACCGAATCTTCTGTTTGTCGTTGCAGTCTCTGTTCTTTTCCATCTCTTCCCTAACCGTCTGTTTCAATTCCCCTGTATAAATCCAAAATCACAAACACACTTATTACACGAACACAAGAAACAATCAACAAAGCTTATTAAAATCCATGAACTTTTTTGTTCAAAAAAAACTACTAAACCCCTAAATTTCAAGATTTTGTAATCAAACCGGATCTACACGGTGAACGCAAATTTCTTGTCTGAAAGTTTCAGAGATGAATCTCGAGATACGTAATCGTGTTCAGATATATAAAAAAGTGAAAACACAAACCTCTAACATGAACAGGAGCTCTGTGAGCTATCTTCAATGCTTGTCGGTAAAGCTTAAGAACTCGAGCCCGAAGAATAAAACTCTGCAAATCCAAGGCTTGAACCATCATATATTTAATCCCCACCCGTTGAAACAAGAATTCACGCTTGAGAAAAGGATTTCTCGATTCAGAAAGAAAAAAAAAAACTGAAATCGAAATCGAATTCAAAATCTCTAGGGCAAGAGAAGAGAAGAGCGTTCCTGAGTTAAAAGAAAAAATGGGGGAGAAGAGAAGTCACGTGAGAAGCACATGATGATGAATCAATGAAACGGTGTGCAATACAGGTTAAAGTGTAAACCGGTAATCAGTATCAATCGTGAAATTACCGTAGCTTGGTTTGGTACGATTTATTTACTAACGACAACGCAAAACTGCAAAGAGACAAATTAGGTAGCTTCAAAAGAAAAAAAGAATACTAAGGTTGGATTATTAGCATCGTGTTTGAATAATAATGATTCCTTTTCTTAATCCTCACTAGTGGACAGTATAGCATTATTTTCTCCATTGTTTTTGGTTTATTTCGGTTTTTGTCACATTTTTCAGCCTAATTAAAATATCGTTTACTAGTTGTTCGTGCCTTTGGTGGACTAATAATAATCTAATATTCTCCCATATTAAAAAAAAAAAAAAAAAATCTTTCAAGCACGAAATAGTAAATCCAAAGATATCACTAAATTAAACAGCAAGTTCGGTGATTCAATAAAGACACAACATGTGATTTTGTATGTAGTTCTCTTTATTTGCAGAAGAAACAAAAACACACACATTGGTAAATATTTAAGCCTAACGATTATCTGTTTATTGTCGTCATTACACCATTATTCTGAATTGAACTACTCATATTATTACATGTAATGTCATGGAAAATAAATCTTTACTGAATACGTTTGGTCATTTTTAATCTTTCAAGTTTCAGCAACCGGTTTATTTTACAAATTTGTGGGGCGTTTGTAATTAGTAAAAATACTAGCTCCAACTAGTTCAATGCATCGTTGATAAGTTCTAACTTCTACTTTCCAATATAGTTGAATTTTTCTTGTTTTTACATGTTGTAGGTCCAAACTATCAAACCCCTATTTCAAAAGAATAATATACTATTTTTTGATTTTTAGACTTTTAAGACCCAAACTAAAGTCAAATTAGTAATTAACTAATCGTCATCGAACCATAAAGATAAAATTTATTTACCTTTAAAGCCTTTTAGGTAGTAGCAATGTAGTAGT
Organism: Camelina sativa; assembly: GCF_000633955.1. NCBI lineage: Eukaryota > Viridiplantae > Streptophyta > Magnoliopsida > Brassicales > Brassicaceae > Camelina > Camelina sativa. Next base: position 24,486,317 of record NC_025691.1, read on the forward strand.
AACAAAAAGAGGAAACTTGCAACAATCGGACATGCCTTACGCATTTAAAATTTTATAAGTCGGCCGTATAAAAACACAAAGGTCTTTCTTCCTTTTTAGCTCACAATTGACCAAAAACTCTCCTCCAATCCAGGCCACATCGTTGACCTTTTCAAACTCATTTCCTCTCTGTTTCCTTCTTCTAACATCATAATAGATCCCCAAAAGAACAAAAACCCACAATCCTCTGTTCTCATCTACGATTTTTTTTTTTTTTTTTCGCTTTTCGTGTAATCATCAATGGACAGTAAACACCATACTTCGACTTCAAAACCTAAAAGCAAGAACAAGCTCTTGCAGATGCTTCCCAAAGCCATGTCGTTTGGACATCGAGTTCCACCGTTTAGTCCCGGGAGAGATCTCCACCACAACCACCACAGTAACACGGCGTCTAATAAAATGTTTTTCTCCGGTCCTATGGTTCCTTTGGTTCCTAACGCGGCTAGGGTTAGAAGAAATAAAAACGACGGCGTTTGGGACGAACCCACTTCACCTAAAGTCTCTTGCATCGGCCAGATCAAGCTTGGTAAGTCGTCTAATAAATGCCCAACCGGTAAAAAGAAGAAAGCCGCTGCGTCGCTTATACCTAAAGTCTTTAAAACGTCGTCGTCTTTGACCAAAGAAGATGATAAAGGTCGTGTTTCGAAGATCAAACGTTTCTTCTCTTTCTCGTCGGCAAACACCGCATCAAGAAAATCTCATCCCACCGCCGTCTCCGCCTCGGATGAACATCCTGTCACGGTGGTTTCCGCGGCGGCGGCCGTGCCTTCGTTAGGTCAGATGAAGAAATTCGCAAGCAGCCGTGAAGGTTTAGGTGGATTTGATTGGGCGGCTGAGATGAAACTTGGAGAAGAATCGCCGGCTGATCATCACCGTGGTTACTATTCCGACGACGACACGAGAGGAGCTAACTTGAGAGACGATGATGACGACGACGAAGACGACATAATAATCCCATTCTCAGCTCCGTTAGGGTTAAACTTAAAACCAAAGAAAGAAGTTAACTTGTGGAAGAGAAGAACCATGGATCCACCTAAACCACTTCATCTTCAAACCACTTAGATTAAAATTTTCATCTCCATTTTTTTCACTTTTTTTACTTTCAATATATATATTTAAATTAGTGGTATCCAAAATTGTAAACTGATCATCATACACAATAAATCTGGATTTTGCTCTTATGTGTATATGTTGAAGACTATATTGTGTTGTTAATGATGAAGATGATCGTTCACTTCGTTTTTTTTTTTGTGAGTGAATCATTCTATTTCACTCCACCCATTTACATTTTTTACAATTACAATTTACTGTTACATTTTGTTTTTCTTGAATGATGATGACATGTGTCTGACAAGAGACAACAACAACCAATATCTCTTCACACCACCAAATTGTCCCAATATTAAATGTAATTCACAATCAACCATTTATATCACATACCAAATGAATATTAGTTGTGTAAAATGTACAGAATAAATAGTACAGTATCGTCATTGGGTAGGTGGTACAAAACTACAAATCATAATCTTTATGTAACAATTACATTTCATTCCCTTGCTGAAATCCCAAAATGATTTTTTTTTGGAGTTTTTTTTTTCACATTAACCGGTCTCAAATGGTACAGACAAAAACAAAAAATATCAATTTATCCTTTTTAATAAATTGAGTTTTGATACAAATTAATACGTAACACGAACGCCTGAGTACCGGAGGATCTCACCGATGAGTTCACCTTTACCTGAACCAACGTAACGACCACGAATCTCGCCGTCTTTAATGAACAAGAAAGTGGGAACTTCGATAACGTCCATGTCCTTGAGAAACTCCATACAACTATCGTTCTCATCGCCGTTCATTCTAGCGAACACTACTGTCTCCGACATCGACCGGGATAGCTTCAGCACGGTCGGGTACACCTTGACACAAGGACCACAGTGTTTCAGTCCGACATCAAGCACGATCAGCTTCCCTCCCACGCGATTCTCTTCAATCAGCTTCTCTACGTCAGGTCGACCGTGTAGCTGCACCACCGCCGAGTGGTTATCGCCATAGTATAGCACATCTCCCATTAACTGGTCCGGTTCAACACCTGCCAATGGTCAAACTTTACCATTTATTTACCTCTTTGCCACTCTATTACTTTACTAATAATAACTAGGCTAATTATGCTTCGAAATCTTATACAAATACACGAAATTTGCTTAGATTTCTCTTATTTTTAAAATTCGTTATGGGTATTAGTGTTACAACATCAACTAGTGTGATACCACCAATCTGCTAAATCTAGATTGTTATATTATTTCTCTTAATTTGAGAGATTTGTTCAACGATCATGTGCAACATCGTTTGACTAAAAAGTCTAATTTCAATTTTAATTTGTTTAAAGTTATATAATTAGAGAAGCAAACAGGAAAATTTGGGATACTCATCACCTTCTTCTTCGTGTATCTTCTCCATGCTCTTATAAAAGCTGAAGTGAGGAACTTTCTCAATCTTCTCTCTCCGACAAAGCTCTCTGGTCTTGTCAGATTCATCACCCATAACGAGCAAGAAAACGACGTCGTTACAGGTCCTGCTCAGCTCCACCATAAAGGGATATATCTTATTACTCTGATCACTCTTACTCGTAGCAAACTCCGCAACCACAAGCTTGCTCTTCGCATTTTTCAACGCCTCGTCGAACTCCTCTCCGCTGTGAATCTTCTGCAACTTCTCGTCTTTCGCCGGCGGTGTACCGACCTTTCCCGGAGGCGCCGCTCCGGCCTTTACTTTCACGGCGGAGAATAGTTTCCTCGGAAGGGTTTGCCTCCGGAACAGAGAGTTGGTTTTATTGTGGTTGAAGAATACGAAGGAGGAGGTGGAAGCAACGGCGGAGGACGGCCTTGGAACTACGGTGGCGATTGGTTTGGCTAAGAAGTTAGCTACGGTGGCCATTGTGTAGATTTGGTTAGAGATCAGTGAATGGTCATCTAATGTGGATAGATGTTTTAAAATGGGTCCAAGAATTTTATGTCCACTTGTTTTAAAAATTGTGTGGATTTTGTTCACTGTTGATTAGATTTTTTTTTCTGACAATATAAAAAGGAATATGTGAACTTGGTGAGATGACTGTTTCTAAAAGCAATTGAAGTTTTGATTTTGTTGAAACTGTTGCATAAAGACAACATATTCTGGAAGATTCCATCAGCATCAAAATCGAACCAAATGTTGTTATTTTACTTAAGGTCCATCCATTTGTAAATTTGTAATTGTAGCTTCGGTCTGGTAAAAAAGGAAAATGTATTCGGCTAAAGAAAACAAAAATTGCATCAGCTGTCAAAGTTTAGACATTTTCTCAGCTTCGACCAAAAAAAAGCTCCCATTGACTTTTTAACATGTATACGCGGAGTAAGTATATGCCAATACAAAATTATCCATAGACAAACTAAATGGGCATTTGGCCCACTATAATTTTGACCCAAATTATGTTTAATTATCACTGTGGCCACAAATCCCACGACCATTCACTATTATCGGACACTATGTCACACCTAACCACATTCTTGTTTACCAAGCTACCCCGTAACTCCACCGTTTCGGATACATTGCTCTATACAAATACAAACAAGGCGGCAGATCACATCGATAGACTTTTCAGGCGAATATTTTGTAAGAAATAAAATAACAAATTTTCCATTTATTCATCAACACTATTACGGAAGCAAGATCTTGCTTCCCTAATAAACACCAAAACATATTAATACAATGACAAACAAAAGATTCTTAAAGGCAAAAGGGGAAAACAGAAAATTGAACAAAGAACAAAGAAGAAGAAGAAATCAAATCATTCACAAGTTTTCTCTGATTTTCTACAGAGAATCATATGCATCGGCGAGAAGATTCCAGTTTCATCAGCTTTAATCAAGTAATCAGTATTCTTAAACAACAAGTCATAAGCATCAATAGTTTCTTTAGGAACAAGACCAACAGCTGAAAGAATCACAACCACAACACGGCTTCTCCAATACACAGACCTTCCCATCTTTAACCGATTTCACCACGATTTAGACAGTGGTTTAGCCAAATCTTTCTCCTTCACTACCTCGAACCCAACTTTCATCGCCGTCGCTGCTATGTCTTTGTAGCTTCTTAGTCCGGGAATCGCGTGTCCTCTCTCGAGTCCTTGTATCAAATCCTTGTGCTCTTCATCATCGTCTTTGTATTTCTCAGTTTTGACCCAGTCATAGGACACGAACAAAGCTCCTGGTTTCATCACTCTGAAGATCTCTGAGTATACTTCTTCGAGTTTAGGAGCGTGACACGTCGCTTCGATTGAGTAAGCACCGTCGAACGTGTTTTCATCGAAGGGCATCTCTAAAAAGTTACCGTAGAGGACGTTGCAGAGAGAATCAAGTCCAGCTTTCTTGTTGTGTAGCTTGGCTCGTTGCACTTGGTACTCGTTGTTGGTGATTCCAGTGATTTGGGCCCTAGAATGGGCAGTGATGGCTCTCATCGGCCCACCGAGGCCACAGCCTGCATCGAGGATCATTTGTCCAGGTTTCGCGTTTATGAGATCGCCGACCATCTCTTCGTGGATTCTTGTGGCGTCTTTGTTAGATTTCCCGGGGATATGTGGTGAGGAATGTAAAGATTGTCCCCATGTCCACTCGAAGATGTTTGTGACGATGTTGTAGAATGTGTCCACGAACTCAGGAACTTTCTCGGCGGAGACTGAGCCTTCGGTGAGCTCTAAAGCTCGTTTGCCCTTTAGATCTGATGGACCTAAGACGCAGACGAACAAGTAGAGGGCGCCGGCTAAGAGACCGGCGGTGCAAAAGAGTGTCACCGAGTCCACCATTTTCTAGAGGGAGCGAGGTAGAGAGAAAGAAGGGAGCTGATAGAGAGAGATAGAGAGGAGGATACGTTAGGTTAATGGTTTTTATGTACGAAACATGTGTATATATAGTAGTAGGAGTATGATCTAGTTTAGATTTTTGCAACAAAATAACGGGTAATCCTTTTTAGGATAACATAAACTTATATCTATACTAGATGAGGATTGGTTCGATGTGCAGGTTTAAAATTTTATAAATTAATTAAATTTAACAAAAATATATTAAAATTTGTTGTACGTTATTTATAAATTTTACTTTTGTTATAATACACTGATTTATATCTATTTACAAATTTTTATGTATGTTACCATAAAAAGTATATTTTTACACCTAAATATACTTTATGTTACAAATTTATTTTTTATCACCAACTATTTTACTTTCACTTCTGCATATTTTATTAATTACTAAAATTGTTGGCTCAAAAAACATTTTGAATTAAAAATATATTATATAATACACTAATCAATGATGTATCATCACAATAATGTATGACCACCATGGAAAAAACCTCGGCTCCGTCTTCATCCCTTATGAAAAGAACCTTGCGTACAACTTTCTCCAAAATGGAGAGAACCTTGGCTTCTCCTTCCTCCATGGGGAGATAACCTTTCGTCCAACCTCTTCCACCTTCCTCCCTTAGGGAGATAACCTTGTGTCCAACCTTCTCCACCATAGAGGAAACCTCGGCTCTGCCCTCCTCCTGTGTGGAGAGAACATGTTCACGTCTTTTTACTATCTCAAAATAGCTTGCTCCGACAAATAATGAAAGTAAAAACCTTTTTCTTACGTCACAAAATCTTTTGATAGTAACTAATGTTAATTTTTCCAGTGTATTCATAGAGGTGTCTTTGACACACCATGATGTAGCATGTGTCTCTATAATGCCTCAACCGCCACCTTGCTTAGTGAACCCATGTTCACTCTCAATCTGTGGGCCCACCCTCCTAAGTGGGCCCTACATCAATTCCTGGCCCGTGTACCCACCCATATTCGATGGCTGGTTTGTTATGTATAAGTGGTTTTAAAAACTTGTTTACCGACCCTACAAATCAACAAATGATATTTCCTGTGTTTTGTCTCCACTCACACAGTTCCAACAATCACTTGCAGGAAAATCACCCATCATGAAGTTCTCTGAGGACCCTTGACCGGAAAAATAAATGCATTTTGGTGACAAATGTGACCAAATCAATTTTTTTAAACCTTTCCGCAAACCAGGATGTCAACAACGATTTATGTTTTTCTAATCTATATATCTATGTTTGTTGTAAGCTTGTGTTTGATTAGCCTAGTTTATCTATTCATTAGGTTGATGAGCTTCTACTTGATATCTTCCTTTAGGATTGAATGAATAATGATAACAATTATGTTTGTAAAAAAAAAAAAAGATTTATGATCAACCAATCAAGGTTGAGAAATTAGAAAAAAAAAAATTTGACATAATTAAAGAAACAATAGAAAATTATAATCATTGTAATATATGAATCCCAAATATTCAAAGTGAAAAATATAAATTAAATAAAATAATCTAAAAATACTACAATAAAATTTAAAATATAGTATTAGTAAAAGGAGACGCATAGATTAATTTTTTTTTTGTCAACATATTAATCTCACCTATTCCCAACTGAAAAGATAGAAAGTATGAAAAATTTTGGTTAAAAAAATATATATCTTCCCATTAAAAAAAATTTCCCAATTAAACAAAAAAGAAAGCAATGTTTTTGAATAAATTATTTAAATAAAAAACGATCTATGTTTATATATAAATGAGTATTTACAAAATTTATAATTAATAATTAACTGTATATTTGACTTAATCATATTTCCTATTTTTTATAGAATTAATAACTTAAAATTAAGAATAAGTAAATAATATTATAATTTTG
>NC_025691.1:24493572-24505610 GCF_000633955.1 Camelina sativa
TATATATATATATATATATATATATATATATATATTCTCCTTATAATTATTTAAAGAAACTTTTTATTTTTTAATAAATTCAGTTAGTTTTGATAATTATTTTTTTTATATTATTAATATATTTTATTTTTGTTACAATCAAATTTTTTTATTAAATATTAATTTTTACATATGTCAAAATTTGAAATTGATAACTTGACACATGTCAAAATCCTGTTAATAACTAACTTTCCAAACTGAACTTTATATAATAAAATGGTTCCTACTACTTTTCTCCCGTGTTGAAAAATATCACGAGTTTCGTAAGGGGAAAATTAAATGTCAACTAGCTGTCTAGTCGTCTAGTCGTACACAAAATAATTGCATCGTGACCGGGTTGAAGTTAATTAACTAGTGTCTAGTGTCAAGTTAATTACCAGGTTATAAAATAAAATGCCGTATACTAGTGTCTAGTGTCAAGTTAATTACCAAGAATCATAATCACGTATGATTTATTTGTTAGTCCTTGAAAAAATCTACAAAAGTTCGACCAAACATGAAGAAAAATATGTAACGTAAAATTTAGTTTAGTATTGTAGGGGTTTGAATAATGTTGTACCTAAATGTTCCCAAGCATATGATCGAAAATAAAGAGTATTGTTGTTGTACTTAAAAACTTTTTTTTAGTCAAAAAGAATCTGTAGACATTATTTTGGTTACGAATGGATTGTAATCAAATCATAGCATATGGAAGATCCTAAGCGATTATTCATTTGATAAATGGATAGCAACCTATAACCCGGGTGTTATTGAGATTAATTAGAAAGATGGCCAGGGCTTCGCCAGAAGAAATAACAGAAACATGCTTCTAATTATTTGTAGATACATACATATCTATGGAACATGCGAGTATCAGATAATAATTTACGATCACGAACTTAAATATCTGAGATGTATTAATCCTTAAAAAATTGTATTATCCTTAAAAAGGTTATCTACTTATTTTTTTATTTTTATTTTTAAATCCTAAAAAAAGGTTATACAAGCATTGTCAGTATTTCGTTTCCACGTTGTAGTGTAGGATTGGTCAAAGCCAGCTCCTAAATATTTTTCTATGTGAGGTTTTGTAATTTTTTCTCTCATTTTGTATATTTCTCATTCAACGTGGCCCACGTGCTGTTTTTCTTCAATTTCGAGTTCAATATGGCAATTTTATACTCAAACCGAACGAACTGGTCACCAAACCGATATGAACTAATATAATTCACTTATCTAAATAATTATATTGTTTATTTCAATTTTTTTGAAAAAAACCTAAAAATACTTCATCTATTTTTATTTGAACGTTTAATACCTCGTTTTTTTCCGTTCAAAGAAAAATACCTTATTTAATTAACATTAGCTTAAAAATATTTAATCTTTATATTGTTGCCGGATTCTAACCCGCAGTTTAACAGTCTTTAACGGACGTTACAGATCATCAAACGAGTGTTAAAATCAAATCACACGTGTTTACATAGATATATACAATACATTTACACCATTTATGTGTTATGTTGTCGTAGTGTAATGGTTCGAAGTGGGTTGGTTTTGTCTCCTAACCACGCTTCGAATCCCCTCCTCCCCCAAAATTTTTTTTGTTTTTTTTTATCATTGGTTTCTTCTTCACATGATCAGTCAAAACTCAAAAGAATTGTTGAAGAAGAGTGTTTGACTGTTTGGATTCTTAAAAGTCTTTCTATCAATACTCGCTCAACTATCTGTTCTGTTTTGAGATTTTCCGAATCAGATCCAACGAATCAAATGTGATTTTTATTTTTTTCATCTCCAGAATCTGAAGACTTTCCCCAATGATTATCCTCGCCGTTGTTCCTCGCCGTTGTTTCTAGTGGATACATCGACGGTTGGCTAAGTAATGATGAAATCGATGTCATTTATTAGATCGGAAAAATAAGTTGTAATGGATGGATTTGAAAGCTTTGGTTTTAGGCGGCCACACCAATGGAGGTTAGGGTTGCGATTAGTGAAGAAGGTGAAAAAAAAAAAGGTTTTGGGGGAGGAGGGGAGTTCGAAGCGTGGTTAGGAGCCACGCACTTCTAACCACTACACTACAACAACATATCACGTAAATAAGGTAAATGTATTGTATATATCTATATGTGATTTGATTTTAACACCCGTTTGATCATCTGTAACGTCCGTTAAAGACTGTTAAACCGCGGGTTAGAATCCGGCAACAATATAAAGATTAAATATTTTTAAGCCAATGATAATTAAATGAGATATTTTTCTTCCAACGAAAAAAGACGAGGTATTAAACGTCCAAATAAAAAATAGATGAGGTATTTTTCGGGTTTTTTTCTTTTTTTTTCATTTTTTTTTCATTCTGATTCCAAATAAGAAATGCCACTAGCCAGACTTATTCAAAGCTCTCGGAACTTGTGTTCGACGTGTACCCCTCCATCCATTCAATAAAGAAAGTCTTGGTTTCTTGGCTTCAAGATTTGATCAAACATTCAAATGAGGCCACCAAAAAGAGACACTCTTTTACCCTGCCTGACTCTTGGATCCATGAACTGTCTGAAACTTTTTTTGTTACTTATTTCAATCAGAAATTCATCTCGTGATATTTATTAGAATATCATATTGAGATTTAACTTGCGGTAATTTTAAAAATATATATCATTGTAACTTTATAAATATATTTAATACTGTATGATTAATAACATAAATGTTATATGGATAATAGAAAATTAACTATAAAGATTGTTTAGATACATATATAAATATTTATCTATTCTATATAAAGATTACATTACTCTCTGAAGTATATTTTAAAAAATGTTAAATATAGATTCAATGATTTAGCGGATTTATAGGCCCAGCGTCGCCTGTATCTGTTATTGTTGGGAGGGATCATGTTTTCTCCACGAAATATGTATAGGGAAAAAGTTTTGTTAGGTGCTTCGATAATGTTGGTGCATGATTTAGCACAATCCGGTCCGATTAAATATGGCCCATGTAAAATGTTTCTACGTTCAGCCCTTGTGTTGACTAACAACAGATATCAATATAACTAGGTTTTCTTCAGTTTTCAAATTTCTAATTAATTTATAATTTTATTTAGAATATTTTTTCTTCTTTTTACGTTTCTATACAGTTTATAATCTAATTACATTAAATTTGTTATTAGATAGAATATAAAAATTTAAAATACTTAGTTTTGTTTTCAATAATTAAACAAAAGTATATATGCATAAATGGTATGTTAGTGTATATTTTTATGTGTATATATATTATTTTTTTGGAATATTAAGAATATGTTGTAGTATGTGTAATATTTTGTAGTTCATACATTAAATAATTTATAAGTTAATTTTTCAAACTATGAGTACAAATTTATAGTATATGAAATAAACTAGAGAATTTGTTAAAAATACCCTTTTTGGGATACCCTTTTTCAAAAATATCCTCTTTTTTAACATTTTTATTTTTACCCTCTTTTACATAATTTCAATATGTAAAATTAATTTTTAGATTTTTTTTTTTAGGTTTGGGTTCTCAATTTACATTTAGCATATAGTTTTGAGGGGTTAGAGTTTAGTATTTGGAGTTTAGGATTTAGAATTTAGTGATTTTATTCATAGAAAAGGGGTATTTTTGAAAATGACCAACATGAAAGAGTATTTTTAAAAAGTGACATTGGAAAAAGGGTATTTTTTAAAATCCCCAATAAACTAATAGTTTTAGTGTTAGTTATATAGTCCAAACCCGTCATGCTAGGCGGATCACGCAACACGTTCAAATATTTTTAATTCGCAAAAACTCATCATACGAAACCCGTGAAAGTAAAACATAGATTGTGAGGTTAAAAATCACTTTTTATCAAATAAATTTTTCAAATCACATGTTCAAACATAGATTGGAAAGAATAATACTTAGGTTTACCTCTTCATTCACCTCCTTATAAAATAATGAAATAAAATCTGTATATATTTGCAATTATGTTTATTACCTTTTAAAACATTTAGTTTCTATAAAAAATTAAATATAAGTAGAGTTAATTTGTTTATTAAATTAATTATTTAATATCAATAACAAACATTTAAATAAGTGTCAACTTCAGGATTTATTTTATAAATATCTTAAAAAAATGTATATATAATAAGCAAGTCGAAATTATATTAATGAAGGGCTCTGTAACGTGAACATCGGAAATGAGTATGCCTGGCAGTGCCACCCTTATAAATAATGCTGAGTCAACGAGCTTCTGACTTGTTGCGCATATATACTACGTTGCGACTTGCGAGAGGTTCCAAAGGGGATCGATCCAAGGCAAGCACAGCTCATCGAGAGCTAAAGAACACAAACACCATTTTATTACAATTCCCTTACTCAAATACATATTTGTATGATGAATAACTCTTGTCCTTCATCCGTACAACACAGTAAATATGGATTTTGTTGTTATGTGTATATGTCGAAGAATATTTTGTGATGCTGATGATGAATTGATGATCGGGCGATTGACGAATAAGTCATACGCTGATAGTCTGATACGCATACGGCATATCGCAAGGCCACAACGATGTCAAATATGTTTTGTTTTTATGTGACTGTGCTTACTACTATCGGACACACCTAACCCCATTTTCATTTACCAAACTAGCCCTTCATCTAAAAAGTAACAAACACTACACGTGCAGTGCTAATCCCCTGTTTAGTCGCTGGCGCTACCCTTAGCAGATCTTCCACAGTTTAGAAGTTAGAACTAAACAGGTATATATAGCCTATCATATATAAGAAATAAAATACTACCAAATTTCCAGTGATTCATCATCAATCAAAACAAATCAAATTGAAAAGAAGAAGAAGAAAAAAAGAACACCAAAGCATATTAATACAATGACAAAAAAAGATTCTTAGATGGCAAAACAAGAAATTGAAAAATAGAACCAAGAAGAAGAATCTCTCAAACCAAATCATTCAGAAGCTTTCTCTGGTTTTCTACAGAGAATCATATGCATCGGGGAGAAGATTCCAGTCTCACCACCTCTAGTCAAGTAATCAGCAGTCTTAAACAACATATCATGAACATCAACAGTTCCTTTAGGAGCAACACCAAGAGCTGAAAGAATCACAACCACAACATGGTTTCTCCAGTACGCAAGCCTTCCCATCTTTAACCGGTTCCACCACGGTTTTGACGGTGGTTTAGCCAAATCTTTCTCCTTCACAACCTCGAACCCAACTTTCATCGCCGTCGCTGCTATATCTTTGTAGCTTCTTAGCCCGGGAAGCGCGTCTCCTCTCTCGATCCCTTGGATCACATCCTTGTGCTCTTCGTCATCGTCTCTGTATTTCTCTGTTGTGACCCATTCGTAGGACACGAACAGAGTTCCTGGTTTCATAACTCTGAAGATCTCTGAGTAGACTTCTTCGAGTTTAGGAGCGTGACACGTGGCTTCGATCGAGTAAGCACCTTCGAACGTGTTTTCCTCGAAGGGCATCTTTAGAAAGTTGCCGCAGACGACGTTGCATAGAGAGTCAAGCCCAGCTTTCTTGTTGTGTAGATTGGCTCGTTGCACTTGGTACTCGTTGATGGTGATCCCAGTGACTTGGGCCTTTGAATGGGCCGCGATGGCTCTCATCGGCCCACCGACGCCACAGCCAGCGTCGAGGATCTTTTGTCCAGGTTTCACGTTGATGAGATCGACGGCCATCTCTTCGTGGATTCTCGTGGCGTCTTTGTCAGATTTCCCGGGGATATGTGGTGAGAAGTGGAAAGATTGTCCCCATCCCCACTCGTAGATGTCTGTGACGAGGTTGTAGAATGTGTCCACGAAGTCTGGAACTTTCTCGGCGGTTTCGATCTCTTTTGGTCGCCGGAAGAATGACCAGTATTGGTCGTAGTTGTCTCTGACTTTCTCCGCGGAGATTGAGCCTCCGGAGAGGTCTGATGCTCGTTTTCCCTTTCGTTCTGCTGGGCCTAAGACGCAGATGAACCAGTAGAGGGCGCCGGCTAAGAGACCGGCGGTGCAAAAGAGTGCCACCGAGTCCACCATTTTCTAGATGGAGATATAAAGAAAGAAGGAAAGAGAGAGAGAAAGAGAAAGAGAGAGAGGAGACGTTAAAAGTTCACGACTCTTTACTTTGTTGTTACGGGTTAATGGTTTTTATCCACAAAACATGTAATGTATAGTATAGGTAGGAGTATCCAATTTAGAATCTTGCAATTAAATAATCCTTTTTAGAAAGTGTGATAACAGAAATTTATTTGGTCCACATTACTTACCTCTCTATAGAAAAATGTCATGGAAAAATTAAAAAGAAAAAGAAATGCCATATAAGTCATAAACAATAATAATTGTTATATTGTATATTAATGTGAGTTTTTGTTATGAAATGAATATTTTAGTGTATAAACCATTTATGTTATGATATATATATATATATATACTTAACTTAAGCATGATATAACAAATACATAAATACAAATTATTAGATCATTAGTAATATTTGGTATGCTAAATCTGATAATTTTATGTATATGATTCTCTATTTTAAGCTAAAGTTTTTTTTTTTTTTTGTCTTTTTTTCTCCTTTTCTCTTTTTGTCATATTGTATATTACAAAATGAACATTCAGCCTCCGATATTGAACGTAGCCAACACAATGCTACGAAATCACATATTAATTATGTGCTCCTTTTAGTCTATGTTCACATCTTTTATATGTGATAGCAGTGCAAACTCTAGTTATCTCTATATAGTATATAGATCCAGATCTATAGAACTGCATGTGAATATTACTGTCATTGAGAAATCATTATTTACGATCTCGAACTTAAATATCTGAGTCCTGAGATGTATATTTCTGTGATATATAGATATATAGATATATAGATATACTTAATAAGTTATACAAGCATTTCACTGTTTCCACGTTGTAGGGTCTCAAGGCCAGCTCCTAAATAATTTTCTATGTGAGGTCTTGTATTTATTTATTTTTTCTCTCGTTGTCCGTACAGCAGCAACTTAGGAATTGTTTTTATATGATTAACTAAGTTAAGAGACAGTGTGTATCAATATAAAATGGTTTCAACTGAATCAATCAATGGAAAAACGAAAAAGATACATAATGAAAGAGTTGAAGGCTTTGAACATAATGATAAAAACTCCGATGACAAAAAAAGGAAAAAGGAACTCCATCGTTAAACCTTGTCCCGGATCCGTGAGATCTCATCAATTTAACAACTATTAGCTGGTCACAATTATTGCTTAAATTATGAATTTTTGTGGGTAGATTGATAGTATCACATGACTCATATGATCGATCATATCACATGACAATGTGTCAACAACGAATCTTTGCTCACTCCTCATACTTTAACATCGCTCACGTGCTGTTTTTGCGCACACGACATAATTTAATGTGTTAATGAGGACAAGTTCGTTATAGATTGGTCCAATTTTATCATACTTTATGAAACCCGATATTAGTTTACTCTATTCATACCAACTGTAGACCATAATGCACATACGACAATCGATGTCCAGCTATTATATTCGACCGGAAAAGTATTATTGAAGCTCGTCAAAATCATGATCTATACAATTTGTTAAACTATATATTTAGTAGACAGATATGAAAGATGAAATCTTCAAATGTCTTTTTCACTCTGTGAACACAAAATGCGATGTAAAAAACCATATTTAGATTCCAAATGTCTTTCTTCGCATTACTGATGTAAAAAATCATATTTAGATTCCAAATGGGAAAATGTCACTAGCCAGAATTGTTCAAGATCTGGGAACTGTGTAGCAACCCTCCATTCGATAAAGAGAGTCTTGGTTTCATAATTTTATCAAACCAGGCGACCAAAAAGAGACAGTTTTTTTTTTCCTGCCCGACTCTTGGATCCATGAACTCTCTGCAAAACTTTGTTACTTATTTATTAAACCAATAATGATTTCATCTCGTGATTTTCTCTATTGTCAGATTCAATTATTTAGCGGATTGATAGGCCCAGCGCGGCCTGTATCTGTTATTGGGCCTAAAGAATCATAACTTCTATCCATGAAATTTATAAGGGAAGAAGTTTAGTTAGATGCTGTAATAAGAATTGGTTTGTTTAACAAATCACGCTCGTTAGTAATCAGGAATTGCTGTGTGATTGGTTGTTTTAGATGTTTGTATGGTTACGTGTCATTATTTGATAGTTTTGTCTAATTTTGCATTAGTAGATAAGCTTACTTTCAAAAATTAAAGCTACCACAATCTCTTGATCATAATTACATGATCGCTAAGAAAAGAAATCCATCTAAGATTCAGAAACAGCTGACCAAAAAAACATCAGAAAATATCTAAGGACTGACTTTCTCAAGGAACTGTCCAATAAAATAAATCCAAACACAGCTAGTCTTGTCAAGTAAGTCAAGCCTTACTTACTGGGCCTAAAAGTTTAGCAATGGACAATTACGATAAAACGATAACGACAAGTTAGAAAGAAAAAAGAAAAACGGAGAGGCGTCCGATCTTATAAGAGAGAAACGGCGCACAACAAATCTGATAATCTAGCAAACCTTGCCGTTTGTCTTGTCACCATCCCTGAGTCTCAACATCTCTCTGTACTCATTCAGCTCCCTTTGGTACCTCTCCTTATCCTTTAACCCAATGTTCTGATAAACCTACAATCAAAATAACAAAAAAACTCGGTTAACAACAAATCTAATTTTCAACCCTAAACCGGTCACGGTTATTACAATAATTTGTTACCGTTCGTTCCTCGGTAGAGAGATTGCTCCACGATTCGCCAATAATCTTCGTGAACTCTCTCTCCTTGTTTGGATAAAGAGACTTGAGCTTGCAATGTTTCTCAGCAAAGAAGAAATTGTAACCGCTCCGGTTGGGTTTTGGGTAATTCGGGTCTTCTCTGCGTCTGCTTCTTCGTCTTTTGCCTAAACGACGTCGTCCTCTACTCCCGGAACCAGCATAAGGCGCAACGGCACCGTTTAGAACAGCGGTTGGTGGTGACGATGATGGGCCAGGCTGGGCCGGGTGGTAAAGCACCCCGTTAAGAATCTCTGAGCCCAATTTTACTTTGACAAGATAACCACAGTCGAATTTGCCTTCTATTGTACCAATGGCTGTGAAACTCGATGAACCTGTGCCATGTACTCGATAAGCAAACTTAAAAAAAAAAATACTTAAATACATAACATTATCTTATGTGAACAAAAAAATCTTATAGCTTCTTCCAACAAAATCCAAATGAATATGCATCAATCATAATGACAGTGGGACCGTTATGATTCTAGACTATATTTTGAAAAGTATATTTGAGATAAACATAAAGAAGCTAACTTGGACAATCATCATGCGATATTAAAATCTGCCCCTAAATATAAGTTACACACATATCTAATCATTATTTAATATCCTTATTTCATTCTAGTCCTTATGAAAACAATGAAATAAAACGTAGATAAATACGGTACGATACGAACCTTGAGAAGGAGGAGGAAGAGAATTATGATAT
Source organism: Camelina sativa (assembly GCF_000633955.1). Classification (NCBI taxonomy): domain Eukaryota; kingdom Viridiplantae; phylum Streptophyta; class Magnoliopsida; order Brassicales; family Brassicaceae; genus Camelina; species Camelina sativa. The sequence continues at coordinate 24,503,092 of NC_025691.1, forward strand.
CTTATACTCGGAGGAGTATACTCGACTAGAGCCAGTTCTTTGTTCGTTGAAGGATCCTTGGCATGAAATGTAGCTGCAAAATTTGATATTCATTTTTCTGTGTGTTAGACATAAATAAATAACGTCGAGTTCCAAGATCATAATTACAAGAACCATATATATAGATAAAAACTGATGAGTAAAATTCGGGTAAAAACAATCGTGGATTACCAAGTTTGTAACTAATAGTACTCGTAAGAATGTGTCCCACGATCGAACCCATAAACTTAACATTTTGGAATTTTCATTTGTAATATAACTAACTTATATGAATTTCAAGTCAAAATGGTAATCAAAGACGATATGAGCAAGTATTTTATGATTCATTGGTTAGCATTAATCAAAAGGATTGAATTAAAAGAAGTCTCAAGTAAGAAATAAACAAACCTGTGGGATGAAGAAGAGGACCACGAGCATTGAAGAGATGAACTTGTTCGTAATGGAAGAGAAGATTAAGGTAATGTTTCCTTAAGACAAACGAAGCACTTGTTGTGGTCGCAGAGAATCTAAACACTCCTCCAACTTCCCTCCATTTTTTCTCTGCTACTACCTTTAAATTTACATGCATTTTGTTCCGCAAAAAACATAAAACATATAAAATATATAAAGCCATAAAAGTTTTTTTTTTTTGGGTTAAAGAAAACCAAAAAAAAAAGTGTTTGACCTTTTCGTAACCTCCCCTCCTCGTGACTTCCACATACAAAACATGCAAATCCAGTTCTTTTCCACCAATCACAGGAATCCTTTGTAATTTATATTCAATAAATAAAGAGAAATTAAATGACGAAATACGTATGAGAAGAATGAAGTAAGAAGAACAAAAGAGGGAGAATAATATAGTTACATGAATTTAGTGGACATAACGGAGTGAAACCGCCTGAGAGTATCCCAGAAGCGAGAAGAATCTTTAACAACGACTTCATGTGAATCCAATGGTTCTGGATACTCTTTTATCTTCGTCGGTGAAGTCGCCGTCGTTTCTACCGTCGCCTGAGACGGTGTCGATTCGTTCTCTTCCGATGACATCGCTTAAGAGAGGGTGCGTGAGACTGTTTATTTACTTCTCTTTTTATTTTTAATGGTGGAGGAGTGGTTTGTGTTTTTGTTTTTGTTTTTGTCTGGTCTCTCTTTTTTGGGTTTTGGTTTAAGGAAAGAAGAGAAAAGATAACGATTCAAGATAAGATTTGTGATTTTAATCAGAAAGAAATAGGAAATCTAAATTTTTATTTTGCTAAGGATTTGAAAGTAACGGACGTGAGTGAGGATTTGTCATTTTCTTTCTTTTTTTTTGTGTGTGTGTTTTTAATATATACCACAAGCAAAATTAAACATTTGTATACTTTTGTAGTTGTGTGTATATATTTTTGTTTTCAGAAAATTATTTTGTTTTTATTTTCGAGGCGTTTTTGAATGATGTTGCTTAGTAATTTGTCTGATGCTACTAATTACTTTTTTTGACAGGTTATTAATACTGATATTATTGCACCCCCACCTACTTTATAGATTTTTTTGAATTAAGCTTACGAGCAGTCGAAATTTATAGTCACATCTGTATCTTTCCAACGTTATCAATAATAAAGTTCAAAAACTTTGAAATTTCTTTAGTCTAATTTTATATGAAAACATCGATTATATCTAAAGACGACTCTCTTGCTTCTTCAACCCTAAAATATATGGAAAAAAAATCAAGAATGTGAGTAAAAGTTAAGAATTTGGAACACGAGGTATACACTAATGATACTTGAAAACAAAAGCAGCGTTTTAGGTGAGGAATTTAAAAGAGACTCAGAGTAACGATCTTGAATATCAAATGTTTGGCATTTAAAAACCTTTGAAAAAATGTGTCACTGTTGAGTATTTGACATGCATTGGTAAGCTAAAGTTAAAGTAGTACTTATTATTAGTGCAGACGAAGATAGGAGTCACACCCTAAAACTCATCGGGTCAATCGATGGTCTGACATTTTATTTACCCTAAATAACAATTTAAAAAAAAATCAATTTAAAGATTATAAAAAATAAAATAAAAAGTAGTAAAAGTTATGCTTCGGAGAGGTTGACGTGGGATTAGGGGATTTTATGGTTCTGCTCATATGTAACGTCACGTCTCTCTGCCTGTAGATTCGGTTCCACGTTTCTTCCTTATAATCATTTTTACTTCATTATTATTATTCGATTAACATTGTTCTAATTAGATTCTTCTTCTTTTCTTCCATAAAGTAAAATCCTCTTAGATGACGACGACATTTTGGAGAGTGACTTTTAACTCTTTGGTGTTTAAAACATAACAAGGTTTTTTACAAATCAATTATTTGGTTTCACCATATAACACACAAAAAAAAAATCATTAATTTAAAAGTTACAAGAATCGTTAATCAACAACATTGTTGAAGAGCATAAACGATGTCAAATCTTCAAACTAAGCTTTCATCATAAGAGACTTCCTCGTGGTGGGTTTCATCAACCTTTTTATGGACAAGA
>NC_025691.1:24506365-24519697 GCF_000633955.1 Camelina sativa
TTATGCTTCGGAGAGGTTGACGTGGGATTAGGGGATTTTATGGTTCTGCTCATATGTAACGTCACGTCTCTCTGCCTGTAGATTCGGTTCCACGTTTCTTCCTTATAATCATTTTTACTTCATTATTATTATTCGATTAACATTGTTCTAATTAGATTCTTCTTCTTTTCTTCCATAAAGTAAAATCCTCTTAGATGACGACGACATTTTGGAGAGTGACTTTTAACTCTTTGGTGTTTAAAACATAACAAGGTTTTTTACAAATCAATTATTTGGTTTCACCATATAACACACAAAAAAAAAATCATTAATTTAAAAGTTACAAGAATCGTTAATCAACAACATTGTTGAAGAGCATAAACGATGTCAAATCTTCAAACTAAGCTTTCATCATAAGAGACTTCCTCGTGGTGGGTTTCATCAACCTTTTTATGGACAAGAACTTGGTCCGTGTTATGTCCATGGCTGCCAAAATTTAGGTCAGGATAGTTTCTATGGTTCAAAGAATGCAACCAAAGAGCCATATTTCCATATTTTCGCTCTGTAGCGCCGATATGAGAATATATATGCTTTAATTTGAATGCTTCAGCTTCTTCTTTGAATGCTTCCATTGACACTTCCTCGTGACTGTCTTCAAAATTTTTGTTATAAGACGTGAAGAAGCATTCATCAAGGTAGAGTCCAGCTTCAGGGGCCATTGGTACAGTTATATCCACATCCCTGTTACGAACAATTTCAAACTGAGCATCAAAACAACCATAACTATAGACACGGGCAAGCTTTAAAAAGAAAAGAAGAAGGAAGCTTACTTGCTGAAAGCAGTCTGGACAAGTGATTCAGAAGCACAATTCCTCATGATTGCAACAGCAAGACCCATCATCTTTCGAATCTGATGAAGCATGAAGCTTTTGCCCAAGACTTTACACTTGATAAATTCAATCCCATCAAGATTAATGACAGTATTAGCAGTAAAGGAGATGATGTGACGATACGCAGCCGGATCATCTGCTTTCATTCTTGTAGTAAAGTTATGAAAATTATATGATCCAACATAACAACTCAGTATTCTATTGAACCTTTCCTTCTCCTTTTCCCCGTAACAAAACTTGCTCTTTGCCTCAGTGATTTTGATATTCTCTGATGAACTTGTATTCAGTTTACAACTGTCTTCTTGTATCCTAGCTACTTGAACATCAACTGAGCTTAAGCTAGCTAAATCAGAACTCAAAGCTTCGATCTTGACGTCAGTTCTTAATGCACTAGACTTGTTCGACAAAATGTCTGACTGAACAGTCAATGATTTTGTAACAAAGTTTGTTCCTTTCCCATTGCCCACAATATCTGGAACCTTACGACCTCTCTCTGAGCACGCAATACACTTAACATAAACCTCTCCGGAACCTAAACTAGCCATTACCGCTTCTCTATCACGATGCGAGATTGGATCAAGAGCAAACACAGGAAGCAGATACACATACCTTCTTCGATCGCAAAACTTCTTGGAACTAAACGACGGCGTAACATGCTTATAACCAAAGATCCTAATCTGATTAGGGAGATTCGAATTGAGACGATCCACGAATCCAGGCGGATCAACGCTGAAGCGACCTGAAACTACTTGTCCCACAGCACTCACTCCTTTATCGGTTCGTGCAGATCGTGCGAAATCGTATAGTTTAGGCTTGCCTCTAATGGACTCAGGTACAGCTCCGGCGTGGAACAGAGCTTCTTCGAGCTCGCCTTCAATGGTCTTCGCGCCTGGATTCTTTTGCATCCCTTGGTACCCTACACCGCAAAACGCAAAGACTATAGCAACTTTTTGAGGCTCCTTGCCGCCGCCTCCGCCGCGGTACAAGTCTGTTTCGTCTTCTGTCAACATTTTGGAGCTTTTTCTGATCTAAATCTCGATCAGAAACCTCGTACCGGGGAAAAAAAATTCTCGGTTCTCAGACTCCTGCGTCTCCATTATTGTTGACGAGAGTTCGATGAACTCTATTTTTCCAGCTTTCCTCTGCAACTACGTTAATGGCTAAAGTCAAAACCCTAGAAGACGACTGAGGTAAAAAAACTACGCCGTTTGGATATCAGATTGCTCTTTTAACTGGGCCTTTAGTTATCTTTTACATATGGGCTTTATCTTAAGCCCAAATACTTTCTGCATATTTTATATCTCAAGTCAAATTTGAAAAAGTTTTTTAAGTTATTTCTTTATAACAGTCAACGCGTCTAGAATAGTACTCCAGAGAAAAATAAAAACGCAAACTTTGGCTATGATGAAGCTTCTTCGTTTATCGACCGAGTCCAGATTCGAAGAAAGGGAAAAAAAAAAAGAAGCTTTCTTTCTCTGTTGAGATTCTCCGCTCAAGTTGTTTACAGCTTAGTACTTTTTTCGAAGAAGGTATTGTATTCTATAATTGGCTCATCTATGAAACCGTAGAATCGAATCGTCACTTTTGGTTTTGCGGCCATACTCCAATTCGCTCTGTGTTTTGTTTTTATACCTCTGACACCTTTTTAATAAAGTTAAACTGTGTGCGGCCGATAATTGTTTCGAAATTTTTTTGATTCTGATTCGTTTTTGGGACATGGGTCACATAAAACTAAAGTCAAATCAGTTCACGTTCCCTCTTTCGGCTCTATATATACAGGTTTGTTTTTGCAAAGAGACTTTATAGAACGTCTGACGAAGAAGCAGCAGTAGCTTCGTTTCTTCCTTGAGTTTTGGTCGATCTAATTAAATTATCTCGACATGGGCTACTATAACAATGTATGTGCCTTTTGTTTTCTTTGTTTTTTTCTTTTTTTGCTCTACCATTTATGTTCAAATTGTTGTCCAATCTTTCTTTTGTTTCTAAAGCATGATACTTTTGCAGGTCTTTGATGAATGCAACGACCATACTGATATAGGTAAATTACAAAGGATTTTAATTTCAGGATTCAGCCTTATGCTCATGAGTTTTCACTTTTCAGGTTCTTAGTTTTAAAGCTGTAGTTAGTTATTAAAATTCTATTGCTTTTTTTCTCTATATCAGGTCGAGTTCTACGCGATGGAAGGGAAGTCATTCTCCAGGTTAGCTCATCTTTAATATTATAGTCTCACACTTATATAACTGTACAATCTTGGTTTGGCCTTAGTTTTATAGACCATACGAGAAAATTTTAAATTCTAATTTAGGCTTATAACTGGGAATCTCACAAACATGATTGGTGGAGAAACTTGGACGGGAAAGTTCCTGACATCGCAAAATCTGGCTTTACTTCTGCATGGTTGCCACCACCATCTCAGTCTCTTGCACCAGAAGGTTAAGAGTCAATTGATTTCCATGAGCTTTTGTATATTTGAAATGAAATCAAATAACTATTACTAACTGCAGAAATGGTTATTGTAATTCCAGGTTATCTTCCACAGGACCTTTACTCATTAAACTCAGCATATGGCTCTGAGCATCTCTTGAAATCCTTACTTCGTAAGATGAAACAGTACAAAGTTAGAGCTATGGCTGATATAGTTATCAATCATCGTATTGGGACAACTAGAGGACATGGTGGAATGTATAACCGTTATGATGGATCTTCATTACCCTGGGATGAACACGCCGTGACTTCTTGTACCGGAGGACTGGTGAGTGATGATTATAATAAGTACATGTTTGAACAGGATATCATTATGTTCTGAAAGCTAAATTAAAGTTTTCCACTAAAACAGGGTAACCGAAGCACCGGGGCAAATTTCAATGGTGTTCCAAATGTTGATCACACTCAGCATTTTGTCAGGAAAGATATAATTGGGTGGCTTCGTTGGCTACGCAACACTGTCGGGTTTCAAGATTTCCGTTTTGACTTTGCTAGGGGGTAAGTTTTCTCTTCGCTTATAATTCATTTGTTTGTTTGTTTGTTTGTTTGTTTGTGGAGTCCTTTATTTTGAATGTAATTGATGCAGTTACTCAGCAAACTATGTGAAGGAATACATTGGAGCAGCGAAACCGTTATTCTCGGTTGGAGAATGTTGGGATTCTTGCAAATACAATGGTCACGGTCTAGACTATAATCAAGGTTTCACAATGTCTCTTTATCTTATACCTTGTGAGGTGACTCTAGTTCTATAATTCTAGTGTTATGAAACTATAACACTTGTTTTTCACAGATAGCCATAGACAGCGTATAATCAATTGGATCGATTCCACGGGACAGATTTCTGCTGCATTTGACTTCACAACTAAAGGAATTCTTCAGGTACGTAGACTCTCTTCTAGACCAATATCTGTGTTTTAGTTATTTTAGTTAATTGATAGTTATGTCACCTTCTTTGTAATTCATTGATATTTTTGGCTTACATAATGTCGCCATTGTATTGAAACTCAAATGGATCATGTTACTATAGGAAGCCGTAAAGGGTCAGTATTGGCGTTTATGTGATGCTCAAGGGAAGCCACCGGGTGTAGTGGGATGGTGGCCTTCAAGAGCTGTTACATTCCTTGATAACCATGACACTGGCTCTACTCAGGTTACCTTAACTATCTCTTCTGTTGATCATTTGCTTTTTTAGCCTTCACATGTTTGCTAACCTTTTTTTTTGTGGCTGCACTTTTTGTTGGTTTCATAGGCTCATTGGCCGTTCCCTTCACACCACATTATGGAGGTAAATAAGCTCTCGAAACAAAATAATATCCATTTCCTTACAGTTTAAGTCTCTCCCTAATCAATGAAGTTCGGTTTTGTGTTTTTGCAGGGTTATGCATATATACTTACTCATCCCGGCATCCCCTCTGTGTTCTACGATCACTTTTACAACTGGGGAAGCTCTATCCATGATCAGATTGTCAAACTGGTATTATTTTGTTCATTTATATATATATATATATATATATATATATATATATATATATATATATCCAGCATTTTATTGGATCTATGGTCCTACGTTTTGGATCTTTTCTAAAACAGGTCCTCTGTTTTTCTTTTCTCCTTTTTATTCATTGGCAGATTGACATTAGGAGGCGACATGATATCCACAGTAGGTCAACGGTCCGCATTTTAAAAGCTGAATCTAACTTATACGCAGCCATTGTTGGTGAGAAACTGTGTATGAAGCTCGGAGACGGCTCTTGGTGCCCTTCTGAAAGAGACTGGACTCTAGCAACAAGTGGCCATCGCTATGCCGTCTGGCTCAAGTAATCTTGCTGTTCTTTCTAGACCAAACCTTCGTATCGATGTCAAAGGTTCTGGTCTTCAGAGTCCAGTAATATATGTAATTCATTTTCTGTGCCGGGTTTTACAATAATGTCAAGCACTTACGTCTTCATGACGTAAGATTCTATAAGCTATATTCCTATGCAAGTGTTAAATTTGCATTTTGTGTGAATTTTTTAGTTAACGTGTTATATACAAAACTGTATTGCGTGGTGAGAAAGAGTAATGGAGACTATAGTAGAAACTAGAAAGGGTACTTTTTGACTTGTGCTGTGTTTCAAAAAGTTAATGTATTAGATTGCAAGATAAAACCATATTAGATTTTTAAAAATAATTTGTAGGGTACAAAGCAGATGATAATGGACATTAGCTAGGGTTTGTTGATAAGATAAATTGATACTTGCTATTAAAAAAAAAAAAACTCATTTATTTTAAGCATGTTCTAGAAAACTCAAGTTTAGCTATTCCTTGGTCAAAAGAGTAAAAAACATGGGTGTGTATATTACATTACTATTGGTGGCCACTAGACTAGGACTTGACGAGCAGAGAGATCTTATAAAGTAGATGATGTGTGTTTGTGTATATTATATATATGGTCATAAGACTTCATCATTTTTGTTTTGAATTTTTAACAACAAAACCCCAATACCTTTTTTTTACTAACACTGTCTTTTCCATCTAATTTTCTTATATATTTTGACTAAGGGCTGATGTTTAAATCCAAGTAGTATATATTTTTTTTGGGAACTGCATAAAAAGAACAAAATCGAATCAATCATGAACACCTTCTGGCTTCACGTGAACATGCTGTGCTAAAAAGATCTTTCTGTTCATAGAAGGTCTCCTAGATCTTTCAAGTTATTAAATTGTTTTCTTCTGAATTTTTTAATGGTCATGGATTATAAAGCTACTAGATGCGTTGCTACTGGTACATATCATGTTGTGCTTTCAAGTTTCAAAACACACCCACGGAGAATATAAGTACAGAACTAAAGACCGTAATAGACTACAGACCGTATAACATAATAGTCCAAGTATAAAGAAAACTATGAAAATATATAAAACCTATTAACCGGAAGTTAGAGAAAATTAATAATGATTTTATAAGAAATTATTCAATTTAATCCGGAGGAAATGATGGTGATGATGAGCATGAGAGATAGAAATGTCCCGCATGCATATTGCATAAGAAAAAAGTGAAAAAAAGGGATTTATCAAAAAAAAAAAAAACTTGGCTAAACTGTGAGTAAATTCCTGTCTATTCTAAACCTTTTATTACAATTTACCAGTGTTAAAGTGCGACTTAGCTACTAATTACACATTTTCCAATTTCATGTCTCACTCTTGTTTAAAAAATTATCCAAATCTAAAAAATAAAAGCGTATAATTATAGTAACTTTTTGTTGATTCTTGACCAAAAAAAGAAAAACAGGTTGAATATATCACATTGCTTTTTATTTCAACAGTAGTACATTGCATTTTCTGGTCTTATCATATATTCCAAAAATCAAATCTTGCAAAAATTTCAACAGTTATAGTCAAAAGAATTTTGGCTTCTAACGGTTTTCTAAAAATATGTATATATCTTTTCTTTTTGTATCTCAAAATATTACAAGTTTTTTTTAAAAAAAAAAGAATATATATAATACTTTCGAATGAGTCACAAATAAGTTGTAAATGATGGGGTTTTAAATGTACCCAACCCGCTTTCTAAATGATAGTTTGAAAAAAAACAAATATGCATGCTATAAAAAAATTATCTACAATATAAATAAACATCTATTATTAAGAACAACGAATCCTAATATATTTACTTCAAATTACACATTGTCAAGTTGCTTTTATTTCAAAATAAAATCTCTCGTATCTTAAAAACAATTATGGCCATCACTGATATCATGTATATATAATGGTGGAATGGTGTTTTTACACAAACAAAATCATAGTATTAAAAAGCTTTGACTTTACAATCACAAGCAAAGAATTCTAATGCTAAAGTCACAATCTAGATATGTTGTATACTTGTATAACACTATATTGCAAGTCAAGCCCAGGATTTGTAGGGCGTTAGAGTCGTCTTCATTAATGCATTCGGTTCGTCTTTTATGGACCTATGGGTGTGAAACTGTGAATCTAATGGTAAATTTTCCATAACAAATATAAACACATTGACAAAAATAGAGTTCTAATCAAAATTGTAGCTATAAATGTAAAACCACGACGAATATGAACAATAGCCAAAAACAAAAGTTACTCCGGGGAGACCTATAGAGTTCTAATCAAAATTGTAGCTATAAATGTAACTTTTCCACTACTGATACGACGCTAACAAAGCTAATAGTGTATGTATATCGACGGTTGCTCCTCTTTCTGTATAAAAGTCACTACTCGCAATTATAGTTTACCAACTATCCCTGCATTTTTTTTTTTTTAAACTTTTGTTGCCTTTTTTGAAACCTCTTCATAGTTTAATTAGAGAAAATACATTTGAAAGTACATAAATTAGTTTTTGTTAGATAATAGTAATATAAAATTGGTATTTATATTAACGGAATACGATATCAGTTTAGGCAATCATGCGGTGGGGTAAAAAGCATTTGTCCATGCATCGAGCTTTGCGTTAAACGAATTATATATGTATATAAACATGCTGCAACACTATTTATCTAAGATCCATATATATATATGTTAAACAAAATGAATCCATGTCACAACAAACAAATTAAAACCCATAAGTGTTTTTCCTTTTAAAATAAAATAATTAACTTTGACAGAAGAAAAACATAAGAATCTTTCAACCTAAAAGAAAATAAAATGTCCGGAAGATAGAATGCATAATAAAAAAAAGCCTTTCTAAAAGGGAACCAAAAGTGTTGACCTTTTTTACAGTCAAGTTCTCATTTTTTCATGTCTTAAATCTTAAAACATATAAAAAGGGAAGGTAACATTTAAAAAAACATTAAAATAAACTTATGTGTATTATCATATATATATATTGACGGCATTACAATATACCGACCGCCAAATTATATAATCCGAAATTTATTCATATACATATATTTGTCTGTGTGACGGTATGTATACAGTATACGTCTTCTCTTATTATAAACTTTTAGAAAACATATCAAGACATGTGTATAAATCGATAGCATGGACATGGTGATATTCGAGAAAGTATAATTTGAAGCCATTTCTTACCTAAATGATTCAATCATACCACTGACAATTTCACTATGCGACAAAACCATCGTTTTTTAGTTCATCTCATAGTCAATAACAATAAATTGGAATTAGACTAAAAATATCAAGTTAGATGAAAAAATCGTTTATGTCTTTTCTCTGTTGTCAATAAATACGAAACTAAACCAAACAGAAACAGTAAATACGAAACCTATTTTGTCAGTCAAACCGGTAGTTCCGGCAAATCTTCTTGACTTCTTAAACAAAACTGTGTAACAATACTCCATTTGTTTTTCAATTTCTGGCATAATATTTGTTTCGAAAATATAATATTTTTAATTTGGAAGCAATATTGTAACTCGTTTACTCTTATAATGGAAACAACATTAAGTCAAAATTATTATCATTTTTACCTTTACAAAGCCAACAAAATTAAGATTTTTTTTTGGTGAAATGTGGAGAATTCAATGGAGAGAAAGTTAGATGGGGGTGGTAGATTTTGAGGCAATAAATAGTGGGAAGAATTATGAGTTGTTGCAATTAATGCACGCAAGGCATGCATATTTGTTTTCTCGTCAACACTACCGAATGAATAATACTAACTCCTTTTTTTTGTTGGAGTTTGTTCCCGTTTATGAGAAAATAATACTACTACAAAAAGAAAATAACAAAACAACAATTCCCCGAAAAACAAAGAACAAATTGTCACAAAGGAATAAATGAGACTTTGCAGGTTGTGGGAGTGATGAGTGCGACATCTCAGTCGACAGAAGGGAAAATATGATTTTGTTATATAGTATTAATAAAATGATGTCATTCCAATTGTTTTTTTCTTTTTTTTGGTGTTTAAACTTTAAAGTAAGATAACCAAAAAAAAAAAAGAGAGATTGACCTTCTTCTTGAATATTCGTCAATTTATTTTAGTGATGGTTAATTTAGCTAGGTCAAAAGTTTGAAATAATCTTTAATGGTGTTATACTACATCCATGAGCCTAGGATTCTGCAATCCACTCCATGGTGGAGTTTTAAATGGACCCATCAATTGGAAGTTGCTTCACACGAACTGAAGTCAGATATTGTTAATTTTACATGACTCTCAATAATAATATACTACATTTTAAAACAAATATATATTTTTTACATATTTTTTAATTTCCATATTACGTACATGTGTTAAAGATATATTATATATATACTAAAAAAATTAATTCACAAGCAAATAGAAATCGCTTTCTCTCCAATAGAACAACTTTTATTATAGAACATGTGATCAAATAAATGATTGTTATGGGTGAGTTAAGAGTTAGCAAATGTGGATTCTGATTAACAAAATCCGTGTCGTGGCATAATAAAAAGTACAGAAATATTTTGTTAATCACTACTAGTTAAAAGTCTTTGTTTGATTCGAGTTCATTCGACTATCTACATATAAATTCTAAAGTAAAGTCTATTTCAAATTTTAATTCTTTTTGGTTTTCTATAATTTTGAGCAAATTTTCATAGTGTTACTAAACCATAGTCAATTAAAAATGGTGCCGTTTCAATGTTGTGGTCCGGAAAAAAAGTTGAATAAAGGAAAAATGAACGGTAGGTCGTAGGCGTAAAAGAGAACCCCGTTGAATTTGACATTTTGCTTTCCTAATAAAATCCCTAGAAATTTATTGGGTTTTTTTGGCTTATACTATCATTTGGTCCTCTTTGGAAAAGAAGAAAACTTATTGAGAGAGAGAGAGGAAAGAGCTTGTTGTTATTTACTTTCTTTTCCCGAGAAAAACTTTTGAGTTTCTTCTACTTTCATTTTGTTTCTTCCAAATTAATCTCTTTCTTCACTGTTCTTTTTTGTTGTTGTTTCTGTTCATAGTTGTTAGATCTTATGTCTTTTCAAGTCCGAATCTTAAAAACTTGATAGTATATCTCTTTTCATTTGATTAAACCCATCCACACAAATTCCAGCTCTCGAGACTATACATTATTGTTCGATCTTCTCCGTAGCTTTGTGACAACAGAATCTAGCTAGGGTTTCGTTTTTTTTTTTTTAATTTTCTTTTATTCTTTGTTTTTAAGTCTTTGGTTCATAATTTTTCTGCTACAAAACAACAACTGTACATCACCATCATTAAGAGAAACCCATCTGCCTCTTTCTCAATCTCATAAATATTCTCACCGTTCGCTTCTCTCTCATCTAAATGTTCTCTCTCTCTCTCTCTCTCTTTTTTTCCTCCTCAAGAAAAAAACCCTTTTCCATTTTACATTTGACAGAAAGGAAATGAGTGATTTTTTTTGGATCTTTAACCTTTTTGGTCATGCAGGTTTTGACAAAAGAGTCTCTTACAGAGATCTTTGGCATTCTGTCCACCTCCTCTCTTTATCCTGTATATGTGTGTAGTAAGGGTATACGTAATTTCGTTGTGTTTTGTGAAGGGGAGGTGGGCATACTGCCAATAGAGATCTGTTAGGGTTTCTTTGTAAAACCCCTCATGATGTATTCAAGATCACCCGATGAATATTAAGGTTTGAAGAATAGTAGGTATTATCTCGAATCTACTAACTTTTTTTATTTATTCATATGTGATCATTTACTTGTTCTCACTTGGCAGTTCTATCTCTTTTGACTTGATCTATCTCCCAAAGTTTAATGCTTTCTTTTGTTGAGACTCTGATATGATTGACCCCAGCACATTCGCATTTGATTGTAAAACACTTAAAACGTTTGATCTTAAGAACTCTTCATCTTTTCTAATTTGCAACGGCGTTGACAAATGTGAGGTTTAGGAATAGTGGTGGCGTTTGAGACGTTTACATCATCTAGGAAAGGTAAACTATTCATAAAGTAAGAGGACCCATGACTCCCAATAAAGGTACAGGTAGATTGAAATCACAGGAGAATATGGTAATGAAAAGGAGAATTTACTCTTCCTTTTTATGTTCTTGAAGTGAAGCCCACACAATGTTATGATGATGTCTTCTTTTCCTTAAGTTGGAATCTATATCTATAGTATGTGGTTATTTTGTTTATAAGTACAAATTGCATGTTTCTATCTTCTGATGTTATATATACATGTGTTCAGTCTGACAATATGGTATACGAAAAATCAAGTTCAACCTTCAAGTTGGAATGTAAATGCATTTATATATGATCAGGTTTCTATATATATGATCTAATTAAGCTGGGGACTTCTTTATGTCAGTTTTTGATTAGATGGTACAAAGAAAAAAAGCTTTTGTATATATATATATATATATATATATCTTACACTAGATTAACCAAGAAACTAACTGTTGTTTTCTATGGCGGATAAATGAAACCAGTATCAAGTTCAATCTGATAAAATGTTCCTGGTTACATCAATTTTTGTGTGAGTTTACGATTATTGGATTTTTTGACGTAGAGAAAATAACCTAATTAGATGACCTATACTTGACTATAATTATTCTATATATAAGCAGAAGTGTAGTAGAACTATAGTGCTCGAAGTCTTTGATGCGCCTATGAGGATAATAAATCAAGGTATATATATAGATCAAAACTTTACCATTAGTTTGAAAATTTACAACTCACTCACGTCAAAGAAAAAATAAAAATAAAAATTCAACAAAAAAAACCTTTCCCTAGTAGCCTCATCATTGGAAGTGTGTCAGTAGCATTTTAAATTATCCTTTCAAGGCAAAATCTCCAAAACTTTTTTCTGCGTATTTATTTATTTATATGCGCGTGACTCTCAAATTTCCGTTCTCGTTAAGTGGTCAAAGTTGCTTTGTTTTGTCAATTCACAAAAACTCCAATAATTTATTTTTCTGTACGTAAGTTCTGTAGTGTGTGTTGCGTATGATTATTATTCTGCAAACTCTGCGTAAGTATATATACTTTCAAGAAAACAAATGGAGTAGTTCAAAAACCTACTTTCAAGAAAGCAAAAGTAAAAATGTTCTTTTTTTTCAACTCAGTTTCCTCTTAAACGGTGAAAAGCCTCTGTTTCTACTACTATACATTTAAGGTAACTTCGACTCTTAAAAAGAAAAGGAGAGTTCAAAGGTTTTTTTTTCACAAATGTATACATGGCCTCAAGCTTGTTGAATATGGACTTTACATTATATGATAAGATTTAGGCCCAAAGGCTTTAATATATAGCACATTTAAACATCCACAACAAATGATGATATTCATAGTTTTGGTAAAAAGTTTCATATCTTGTATTGATAACCTTATCTCTATAATCAAAGATGATATACCAAAGTTTTACATTAGCTCTAGTATTGATACAGTTTGTGACTGGGTAAGTTTTTTGCAATGTCTCCTAAAAAAAAAAAAAAAAAAAACAACCACTACAACAAAAACTCATACAGATATTTTAAAAAAAATACATATATATGATTAAATTTTGGTATCTCTATCTATAAAATACTATTTGATAGAACGACGACTTAACGGCAAACTCGGTGAAGAAGGAAAGAAAGAACTGAAGACTTGAAAGACCGATGCTCACAGCGTTTGCAAGTCACGCGCGCTCTCACGTTTTCGCGTTTGTAACTGTCCCAACAATCACGCGCCGCCTCCGTATAAATACCTTATCATCACGTTCACGTCGCATATCGTCTCTCTCCTCTTCTTCTCTTCTCATTAGCGAAAAAAACTTCTCCAATCATCGAACCCACAAGTCTGTTGTTACTATTCTTCCTCGTTCTCGTTGTTGTTCGAGCTCCGCGGTTATGGGATCTTCTTCTGCGTTGGGCGACCGGTTACATTATCCTGATTCCCGTCGTGATGATTCCGTCGTCGATGACTACCACGGCGTCAAGATCGTAGATCCGTACCGTTGGTAAAGTGTTCGTTTCCCATCTGTAAAATTCTCTCTCGTTCGTTTAGGTTTCGTAATAGCTCTCCATAGCTCCAGCTGAGAACAATATAATCTGGATTTGACTTTGAGATTGACCTTCCTAAAATTGTTGTGGATTTGATTCAAT